>NC_059385.1:12555000-12855000 GCF_019703515.2 Myxocyprinus asiaticus | reverse complement strand
CAAAATTGCAGATATAAAGTTACAATTGCAAGAAAAAGTTGCAATTGTGAGAAATAAAGTAGAAATTGCCAGATATAAAGTCAAAATTGCATGAAATTAAGTCAAAATAGCAAGAAATAGTCACAATTCTGAGAAATAAAGGTGTTATTGCAAGAAACAAAGTCAGAATTGACAGATATAAAGTTACATTTGCAAGTAATAGTCGCAATTCTGAGAAATCAAGTTGCAATCGCGTGATATACAGTAGTCATAATTGTGAGAAATAAAGTTGCAATCGCGTGATATACAGTAGTCACAATTGTGAGAAATAAAGTTGTAATTGAAAGAAATAAAGTCAGAATTGCAAGATATAATGTCGCGTTATGCAGTCACTATTGCGAGAAATAAAGTCGGATTGTGAAAAATAAAGTCGAAATAACCAGATATAGTCACAAATATATGATATAAAGTTGCAACTGCAAGAAATGAAGTCAGAATTACCATATATATAGTTGCAATTGTGTAATGTAAAGTCGCAATTGTTAGAAATAACATTTCAACTGTGACTTTATTTGTCATAATTGCAAGTTTAGTCAGTTTTATATCTTCTTAAGTCAGAAGTTTTTTATTTTGTATGTTATTTTTGGTTGCTTTTAAAATGGTTAGTTTTTTTTTTTCAGTTATTATCGAAGATATATATATAGAGAGAGAGAGAGAGAGAGTTTTTGTCATAGCAAGACAAGCAAGTCTACATTTTGTCTGGTCATTTGTTTTCTATTTCTGCAGCATTGTGCTGGTAGCCGCACCCACAAGACTCATTGGACCACCCCTCATGTATATTAAACATAAAACATAGACATGCCTAGAAGAGACACAGAAACTTTGGATATTACATGACAAACCCTTCAAGTTCAACAAGAAAAACCCATAAAAAAGGTGGCATCAAGAAAAGCATTACGGAAGTCTTGAAAATACTAGATATGCACTCTTAGTTTTACGTTCTTAAGAGTGCTCATCCATACACTGTTCTAATTAGCTGTGATTTTGTTGTGTTGCACAGTATTTCCACTTTCTGTGTGGCCAGAAAACTTGCTTTGCATTGTGCCTGGTTAGGACGAGGTGTAACAACACCCTTTAGTCATAACTAGATTCACAATATAGTATGGTTTCTTGTACCTTATTGTTTATAAGATTTGAAACAGTATATACGATAACTAACAACCCCAAACTAGAAGAAAATATTCTTAACTTTATTACACAGAACACATACAACAGTCTTTTACTCATTTTCCAATAGTAAAAAAAGAAAAATACAACTACGGCTGTACATGCACATTGAGAGAGCTTTGTGTTGCAAATGTTAAGGTATCATACACTTTACAGTCTGAACTAGATAGAGACAGTCAGGAAAATAAATACAAACATACAATACAGTTTTGCAAAGGATGGCAAAATACTTTTTGCCAAGAGATTTTGGGTGAGAAACTGTTGCTATGATTAGATGTATTTTACCATGTATACTTGCAGCAGTTTTAAAATAAAAACGGTCAGAGTCGCTATCTTAAAGGTCAGTGAAAATCGAGAGTACTATCATTGGACGCTGGCTATTTTGTTCCCTTAGTTAAGACAACAATAAATATAAATTTATCAATAAAAAAAAATTAAAAAAAAAAGGAAAACAATTACATTCTGAACTATTTACATACTACAATACCTGTTTGTAACATGAATGGGTTTGCAATGCCATTTTTGATTCACTACTGCTGATCACTGTGAAATAGAATATGGTTAGGGTGGCTGTGGTCCAGCAATTCAAAATAACATCACTGTCAGTAGCATCTTCACCATCAAATTGTGACAACACAATATTAGTGTTTAAAACGTTAATCAACATTAGATACCAAAATGATATATTCTAATATTCTACAGTAAAACCTATGTATGTACTTTTACCTGTTACAAAACTCACAGGAAATCATTGGGCAAATTCACTTCAAACACAATTGATATACTTATGTTTACTGGTGCTTATCAAAGGATGGATTGATTAAATAGCATTAAATCTTTCATATCATTCAAATAATTAAATAAGTTTAATTAAAGGTAAAGTGTGTCATTTTTTTTTTTATTATTATTATTATTTGAGTATCCAAGGATCCCAACACAGCAAAATTTGCTCAAACAATAGGTTGAGTTTGGGGTGGAACTGACCAATGGCAGATGGGGGCGTGTTTGGGAAAGAATTCTTTTGGTTTTGCGATTCTATTTGGTGTTACTAGAGACACATAAATTACACACTTCACCTTTAAATTAGCAAATAATAAATACATAAATTGTATGTAAAAACAAAATAGCTGACAGTTTACAAAACGCACCCCAAGTAGACTTTTCCAGGTTCTATACTGAATCTGTTTGATTGCAGTGACTACTTATTATTATTTATTTATTTATTTATTTATTTATTTATTTATTTCATAAAATGCACTCAAGGCACAATGCTAAAAAGGAAAATTGTGTGTTTATCTCAACAATTACACTGTCCTCCTATATAACAATCAAATAAAACCAGGATAAATATTTTTATTTGCATATTTTAAAGTATTTTTTGTTCACATACAGCATTTTTAACATGAACTGCATGATCAAGAGCAATGTCATACTTAAAGCGAAGAGCTCATGAATGTCATCATTAGAATGAGATTTTTCAACTCTGCGTTTACAGGGTGCTTCTAATATCCAAGAGATTGTTACTGCAGGTGCACTGCCTGAAACATATTTCAACCCAAGCACCAGAGTCAGATTTGAATGAACTCTGCCATCCCTAAGTAACCAGCACTATTCAGTTACAAGAAGAATACAGTCACATTATACTCATGGAGCAAGGCTCAAGCAATATATCATCCTTCAAATTAAAGCAGAGGAATCTAACTTGAAAATAAACTGAAAGGTAATTTACAATGTATGAGCATATATATATATATATATATATATATATATATATATATATATATATATATATATATATACACACACACACACACACATTGGCGGCCAAAAGTTTGGAATAATGTACAGATTTTGCTGTTTCGGAAGGAAATTGGTACTTTAATTCACCAAAGTGGCATTCAACTGATCACAAAGTATAGTCAGGACATTACTGATGTAAAAAACAGCACCATCACTATTTGAAAAAAGTTATTTTTTATCAAATCTAGACAGGCCCCATTTCCAGCAGCCAACACCTTATCCTTGAGTAATCATGCTAAATTGCTAATTTGGTACTAGAAAATCACTTGCCATTATATCAAACACAGCTGAAAGCTATTTGGTTTGTTAAATGAAGCTTAACATTGACTTTGTGTTTGTTTTTGAGTTGCCACAGTATGCAATAGACTGGCATGTCTTAAGGTCAATATTAGGTCAAAAATGGCAAAAAAGAAACAGCTTTCTCTAGAAACTCGTCAGTCAATCATTGTTTTGAGGAATGAAGGCTATACAATGCTTGAAATTCCCAAACACTGAAGATTTCATTCAAAGGTGTACACTACAGTCTTCAAAGACAAGGACAACTGGCTCTAACAAGGACAGAAAGAGATGTGGAAGGCCAGATGTACAACTAAACAAGAGGATAAGTACATCAAGAGTCTCTAGTTTGAGAGATGGGCACCTCACATGTCCTCAGCTGACAGCTTCATTGAATTCTACCTGCTCAACACCTGTTTCATGTACAAAGGTAAAGACAAGACTCAGGGATGCAAGCCTTATGGGAAGAATTGCAAAGAAAAAGCCACTTTTGAAACAGAAAAACAAAAAGAAAATGTTAGAATGGGCAAAGAAACACAGACATTGGACAACAGATAATTGGAAAAGAGCGTAATGGATCTTAACCCCATTGAGCTTATGAGGGATCAGCTAGACTGTAAGGTGCGTGACAAGTGCCCGACAAGACAGCCACATCTATGGCAAGTGCTACAGGAAGCGTGGGGTGAAATGTCACCTGAGTTTCTGGACAAACTGACAGCTAGAATGCCAAGGATCTGCAAAGCTGTCATTGCTGCACGTGGAGGATTTTTTGATGAGAACTCTTTGAAGTAGTTTAAGAAGTTCTGTAAAAAAACATTTTTTCAAATTGTAATAGTAATTTTTCACGTTATTAATGTCCTGACTATACATTGTGATCAGTTAAATGACACTTTGGTGAATAAAAGTACCAATTTCTTTCCATAAGAGCAAAATATGTTAATTATTCCAAACTAGTGTCCGCCAGTGTATATATATACTTCTCAGTGACATGACAGACCTTGGACTTGAACCATCACTCTCCAGCATGTTTATGTAGTGCCGTTGACGGTGTTCACTGAAGCTGAATGCAGACTGCTCATGGACAAGGTCTCATTTTAGCAGTGTAATATAAGTTGTGTGGGTTGAATGCATGTCTGTCTGTCTGTATATCCAACATGTTCTCATGAGAATTTGTATTTAATATTTTGTATTCTTAATAGTGTTAAAATGAAAACGTACATTTGCTTACGTTTGCATAGACACCAAAACGTACAATAATGATGTTCTGGAAGCATCTAAAATGTACTAATTTTACATATAAACACCTTTAGAAACATACAAATGTTTACATAGTATACTGATTGAATCCATGAACACTGAATTTATTGAATTAATCAATACATTTTATAGTATTTACCATAAATGAGATTAGTTAAATGCCATCATATTTATTTAAAGCAGTTGATGCATTTACCTACAATAATGACGTGACAATTTTCATTCTGTTCTGTGATTTCTGCTGCACTATTTAAAGGATTTTATCACTTTAAAATTGTAAACTTTAAAATGTTAAAATGAATAACAAATAATTTCATTTTTAATTAATTTATAATGTATTTATTTCTGTTATTTTTTTTTTATTTATTTTTTTTTTATAATTTTGTTTTGCCATGGGACACAAAAGGTGTTTTCAGAATATGTGCGGCTCAATATATAAATAAATAAACAAAATAAACCACAAAACAGTCATTAAAGTAATACATTTTATTTGTTTGCTGTATTCCAGGTCTTTTGTTAACTCTGTGCAAGGAATTGTCCCAAATTCAAGCCTATTCAACGATCTCCGACTCCATACGCTGTAATACCTATAACAGACGTAACTGTGAACTCCAGCGTTGATTTCATATTTAAATAAATTGCCGCCATAATGACAAATGTTTAACGTCAGTGAAACATAATTTGTTCTCATGTGTCTCATGACATGATTGTGACATGCCATATTCTGTGATGTATTTGTTTGAATGAGACATGACAGTGGCTTCGCGGAGTGGATAAGTAGATTTTCAGTGATTAATAAGATTCCACTCTCTACCTCACACAAAGCTATTGTATGCCATCAGAGAGCACTTCAGGTGTAGCACATCGTCGCTTGGACTTCTTTTGCACAAAAATTTGCCATTTTTTTCTGAATAAACTATTGTGATTACATTTATCTTCCTGTCTTGTTTTTATGTTGTTAAGAAATGGTTAGGATTAGGTTTAGGGGCAGAGGTGTGATTAGCAGCTCTAAAATGTATAAACATTAATATATTGTAACAAAAAAAATATTGTCATTGTACATTAATCTGCCTGTTAGTTTTTTATGTTGTTGAAAAGTGGTTATGTTTTGGCGAAGGTGTAGGGTTAAGAGATCTAATATATCTATATAATAGTAAAAAGAAAATATATTTATTTAGTATAAATATATAATAAATAATTGTTATAAATATATTTATAATGGATCCATGGATTCAAATATATTTCTAATGGATTAATAAATATGTTAATTTTCTAAAGCTGAAAATATGTCATATGTTAATGTTTTAGATTCTGTCAAAACATCCATATTGTAGGTTTCAGTGTTTACATGTTATTTACAAATAGCTTCGTAATAATGAGATCAGGCTGGTATTTCCTCATGTTTCTCTAGCCCTTATTTAACCCTCTGATGCAAGGTGAACAGTGAACAGATGTTCAAAAGCCATTTTAACCATTCCAAGTGCAATGTTAAATCCAAACCACAGTGGGATATTACCTTTGATGCTTACCCATGGGACTATATCAGTGGCCTATTTATATGTCATAGTGTGGTTTGTTTATGTCAAAGAAAATTCAACATGACTGATTATTATCTTCTATTGTGCTATGGACAGATGTGTAACTCTTTCAAAATACATAATTTGGGGATGAAATGAAGATTGTGAATGATTATATTGTTATGAAGTAAACATAAACAATAGCATTCATGCATCAGAGGGTTAATGATAAATGGACATCCCTGGTAGGCATTCAAATTCGCTTATAAGAACGTTGATAAGTCAGCTCTCAGATAGTAACAGGTGTGAAAGTGTGGCTGTTAAATCAGCAGGCTTATGAACCGTAAGCATTCCAAGATATGGAAAATGGTGCAAGTCAATGAAATAGATGAAAACTGAGATTACAGTTTTCTTTCACCTGCTCAGACATGCACAATTTGACATTTATATGACATTATATTAGTGTGGAAATTAGTGCTAAAGTTCACGGATAAATTGATGGTTATCACCCACAGATACGCAAGGAAATGTGTCTATTATTGGGATCTTTTCCTCAGAAGATATTAAATATATACGGTATGGTATTATTATTATTATAATATACCATTTAAGATTTAACACTTTTGACTTCTGTCAAATTTACTTTGCTAATAAGATTCAAGAATACAAAATCTACACTTAAATGTATGATTTAAATGGCAACTTAAATGAAACTCAGCACCGAAAACCTGAGAGAGAACAATTTAAATATTTCAATAAAGTGTCATCCAAAAATAAATTCAATCAAATGTATCTGAAAAGGGATTTTCCACAAAGTATCCTCCACAACCTAGCATTGACCGACCAGATTTGCATAAGGGGGCGCTCACATAGAAAACGTTTTTGTGTCTATCTATACTGTTTTTTATTAATATAATGTGTTTATTAATAAATCAATATATTTTATTTGTATGTTTTGCTATGTAAACATGCACTAGGCAGACGTGTTTGACCATTGCTCTTTTTCTTTTTTCACGCTTGAGTGCCGCTTTAAAAAGTTGAAGAAGTTCTTTTAACTTGATACTCGGTCTTAAAGAAACGCATCTCGAGAGACCTCCATTCTGTTTCCATTATAGCATTTTAACTTAAGAACACGTTCGGTCTGAACGGCCCCAATTCCTTTAATGAATCTGGTGTTAAAACAACGCAGATAGCTTGTGCAAATAAATGGCGCTATCAGTGGGCACAATTCATTCTATGTCTTTTGGGCATTTACAGTAAAAACATCTCTACAAGGACCATATAATACTGCATATTATACCAGGTAAGGCATCTATCCTACTGCTTGTTACTATGTCAGCTTAGTACAAGTACACGTGCGGGTTATCTTTGTAGTTTTTCTGTAATTTTAATAACATCGGCAGCATTGGTAGATGAATGTTTAGGGATGCACTATGTTTTCAGGAACTGTGTGATATTATTGTATATTTAACACACAGATCTTATTCATGTGTGTATGAATGAACCACTGATATATGTACATGTGTGTATATATACATATATATATATATATATATATATATATATATATATACAGAACTGGATCACTGACGCAATGGTAAACTGCCAGCTGTAGGTGAAGCCACTGGGAGTGTTTGATCGGCCATTTTGATGTGCCCCAACTGTCATTGAACCTCAATGGCTGACAGCTGATAATGCCCCCTTTTCACCTTCTCCGACCTCTGTATACAACAGTTGCATTTCGCCCTCTAGTAACAATCATGTTTAATTTTCTTGTTATGGATAATATTCATTATGAGGCTGAAGATATACACGGATCGCGATGTCAGAGCATTCACCTGCTATCACCTATCAGTGCAGCACAACAATCACCAAGGGATGTGGAAAAACTGTACATTAGTTGTAATGTAAGTAGGAAAAGCTGAAATATCTGCTTGTTTTAGGGTGACAACACATACTTTGCCACGAAGGGACCTTAAAAAAAGTCAGACTGGAATTTCTAAATAGCCTCAAATGCCAGATTTGGATTTGCCTGTTTTCCTATTGAAGTGCTCTCTGCAGTCACATGTCAATGTACATAACATACAGTACATTACATGGGTGTTTGCCATTTAAACCTAGTGTATCAGTATAACCATCTTTGCTTTACATGTCTCCCTCAATCTCAACGCACCCTCTGCATGTGTGATAGAGATAGAGATTTAATGAAAACATTTACCGTCGGTAAAACAAGTAACTATGAACGAACATTTTGATGTTCACAATAAACTGTTTTATCCTACATAGGGCAGGGGTGTCCTCATGGGAGCAGCCATTTTAGAATCACATGACCAGCTGAATACCACTCGCTTAATCTCTGTAACTGTCTTGTTATTGGACACTTTCACTCTTGGATTAAATTAATCATGGCTGATTGTGAATAGTGAATTTCTACAATGGCATCTGTAACTGAAAACTATTGAAACTATTTTGAAACTTGTATTACAGCACTTCTCTTACTGCTGTTTCCCTAGGATGATTAGCTTCTGTTGTTCTCCTCATTTGTAAGTTGCTTTGGATAAAAGCGTCTGCTAAATGATTAAATGTAAATGTAAATGTTATAAATGTAAATGATTTTGAATGATGCTGCATCCACACCACTAAGTGTCACTGTAAGTCAGAGATGGCACAAACAAAATGTTGAGTGGACCTTTAAATAAATAAATAAATAACATGTGCAGGACATTTGCATTGTAGGGATGTACAGGCAGATTTTGGATA
Organism: Myxocyprinus asiaticus; assembly: GCF_019703515.2. Classification (NCBI taxonomy): domain Eukaryota; kingdom Metazoa; phylum Chordata; class Actinopteri; order Cypriniformes; family Catostomidae; genus Myxocyprinus; species Myxocyprinus asiaticus. The sequence continues at coordinate 12,846,184 of NC_059385.1, read as the reverse complement.
TTAAATCGGTGATTACATGGCCCATTTTTACTCACTGAAATGAAAAGACTTTCTATTAAGTCAATAGGCACACTGGAATGTTTGGGCATAGCATTATGGTGGCACAGTGGCTTCACTGTTATGACGTCATCCGCAATCCAGTTCTATATTATAGATCAGTGGTATGAACAGTATTTGCATACATCTGTACATGTACATTAAATTAAATGTCACGTTTTCTTTTTTTAACACTTTGTTCTTTTTTGCTGTTTATCATTTTTATAGATATTAAAAAAGAAAAACATGTTATTTTACAAGGAAACAGGACACACCAGTAACCTCAAGTCACACAGTTCAATACTGACCAAAATAACCATTCAGTTATTCACGATTACATTAATTTTTGCTTTTCTTTTCACATACAAAATGTTGGAGAGACACATATAGTGGTTCTATTATTATTTCTACCCAGCTAACAAACTGACTCCATTCACAGTCCAGTTCACTGTTTCAAAACACGGTTAAATCCCAAAGCATCTTATTACAGACCCATAAACCCACACTGACTCTTTCTTTCAGAAATAAAATATAAGGCAAAATAATTTAAATGTAATAATGATAATGATACCGATAAAGTATTCCCTCTGTGTGTGGGACTGTGAGTCTGTGTTTGTACGGAGAAGCAGACGCGGTGCTTTAGCATCAAAACTTGCTCAGGAACGAGAGCGTAAGAAAGAGAGTTAGAAGCAAGAACGAGCTGGTTGGTGATAAGGCTGCATTGTTCACATCATGTATTGCTCCGGGGCCTGTAGGAAGAGAGAGTGACTCAATTCTGGGTGCAACCCTACACTTTAAAGGGATAGTTCATCCAAACATGACATTTTTCATAATACAGTACTCGCCCTTATGTTGCTCCAAACACATATGACTTTCTTTCTTTTGTGGAACACATAAGGAGAAGTTAAGAAGAATGTTCACACTGCTCTTTTCCATTAAATTTAAAGTGAACAGTCAAGAGGGGTTGTCAAGCTCCAATATAACAAAAAACACCAGAAAAGTAGTCCATATGACTCATGCCTTATATTCCAAGTATTCTGAAGCCACACAGTCTCCTATTGTGTTTGACGGAAGAGCAACATGAGGGTGTTGTACATGATTTTTTCAAATCTGGGTTTACAACCCCCCCAAACAGCCACTGTGTATCATCATGCAATAAAGCGCAGTCACACATATCTTCTCATGGCGAAATTCTGTGGGCGAAATACAGTCATCTCAATGGGAATCCGAGCAATTGTGAATTTCACAAGATGGACTTCCGGTGGCGAAGAATTTCCTTGCGGTGTTTTCGTCTCGAGTTCAAGTTTGATGAACTTTGACTGGCAAAACCGGCACGTTGACAAATAGGAAGTTGTTTGGTTTGGTAGTGACCTCTGTGTGGGCAATACTTCGTAAACAGCTACACTGAATATTCACAATGAACAAGGATATCATTTTAGTTTAAAATTTTTTTGTAATTCTGAGTTTTTAATTTAAAGATTTTTAACTTAAGTCTCACTGACTATATTGTACAGCATTAAAAAAGGCTGCTTGACATTATATTTTTGCTGGTTTCATACTCGCTCCATCCCGCGCCATCTTCGCCCGCTGAATTTTGCAGTGAGAACGTTTGTGTGACCACGCCTTTAAGCTGTTCAAATAAATTGTAATGAAAACAGAGTTTAGGAATCATTCTTTTTAGTGGATGCCTCAAGGCGACAAGCCAGGAGTTGATTTAATTACATTAGGCAAACATTTAACACGCTGATATGTTCAATAACTATGCCGAGTTACACTTGACATGGGTTTTGTTAATAAATTAACATGTATTTAGTTAACGGAAGGAGGCTCTTACCATACAAAATAATGCTTGCATTTGTTATCCCCAACGTGTTCATGGCCACACAGGTGTAGTTCCCGTAATCCTCTTCAGAAACATTAAAGAACGTTAGCATGGATTGTTTACCCTTGTTTTCGATCTTGACCCCATTGAGTCCGTTGAAGAGTCTGTGAAAATTGGGGTCAAGTTAGCAATTTGTTGAGTTCTTAAGAACTGATATTAACTCACTCTTTATTGTTAATGTAAGGTGAAGGCTGGTGGCACAAATTAATGTGCCACTCTTACAAAGCTGCACATTATCTAATTATTAGACATATTGGTATAACTTTACAATAAGGTTGTATGCATTCGATTTAGATCATGCAAAAACACATCCTACGAGAACAGGACAGATTGACCAACTCAATTGCAAAATGGTTTGTTGTCAACTATAGGCTTATGTTCAATGATATGGGAATTAAACAATAGTTTATTGATTTCTAAAAGCCAGTTTTTGTATTGTCTAATCAACGCTTTACCTGTCAGCCACAATAATGCAATATATTTCAATCTAAATTATCTGAATTATCATAACATTTATAATTATTTGACATGTATTATTTATATTTAATTATCTTTATTAGGGGACTTTTCTCATCAAATATTGACCTATTTGATTTATTGAGATCAATTTGATTAATTAATCAGCATGTAGGCTAATGTAATTATTTTTTTTAAGTATTCAAGTATTGTGTAACTTACTGTTAATTGTATACATTAAATTATAAAGTGTGGAACACATAATGGACATTATTCATTAAACATTTTCTGTGTTGACTAAGCAAAAACAATTTTTATACATAATTGAAACATTCTATTCAATAGGGCTATTTGCCTTATAATGACATTATAAACTATTTACACCTATATTCTTTCTGCTTATATGAATTATATGACTAGCTAGCTATGTTGGAGCCGTGGTCTAGTGGTTAGCATATATGACATGCTGAGCCTAGATGCTCATATGGAAAACACTGGTTTGAATCTGCAACATGTACCAATCCCCTTCTCTGTCACCAAATCATTTCCTGTTTCCTATCTACTTTTCATTTTAGAAAGAAGAATGCTCAAAAATGTATACATTTATAGTCTTACCTGCGGTCCCCCTTATACCATTCAAAATTCGCCAGAGGAATGGCTGACGCCTCGCACCATAGAACCCCTTTCTGGCCGACAGCCGTTCCTGTGCTCCGAGCTCGCGAAATGACAGGTGGATCTGTAAAATTAATTACAAGTATTTGAGAAATTCAGAAATGTATGTGAAAAATTGGTAGCAACATAAACTGTAAACAGGCATTTATACGAAATGATATGAATACAATACTCACGGTTTACGGTAACCTGAACAGTCCTCACGTCTGGAGGCGAGATGTCATTTGAAGTGATGCAGTCGTATGACCCGGACATCTCTTTGGTAATTCCATACATTTGCACATACTCGCCATCGGTTATAATTTTGCTACCTGTGCCAACACACATAAGGATAATGATTATTTTAACACTTAAATTCATACAACAAATTCAGACTTCACATTTGAAAATTGTTTTTAAAAAGCATCTTGGTGCACACATTATGCTGTTTTTAACAAAGTTGGACAAAACACCAAAGGGCCACAACTGTTACATGTCACTGTCATGAATCCGTGTATCATTTGTTCATTTCATATTCAATTTGGAATTCAAAATCAGAAAAACCAAAAACTACTTATTTCATTATTCGTGTACAAAACCAATATTAAAAATCAAATAATGACTTGTTTTTTGTAATTTTGATTTAATGCTCAAGTTAAAAATAGGACATTGGAAAAATAGCCACAGGACACTGTGCGTTTTGATTATTTGATTTCACTAATATATGGCTTGAATATTTGATTCGCACATATGGGTGGGCCTGAAACGCCCATTTCTTCTGATTGGTCAACCTGCACCGTTGTCTTCCTCAATGCTGTGAGAGAGAATAAAAGTTATCTGCTCTTTAATTGTTCAGATAAATTCGTCTCAGTTAATATTATATTCTTTACCATTTATTCTCCAAAACGTGCCACGTTTATTGCAGCTGAGCTGTCTCTGTCATCAAATAGCCAGATTTACCAGACAAACCTGCTGTCTTTGACGTTGTTCCGGTTTGAGATGATGAAAACCATGCATTCATAAGACTATTGAAGCATATGCCTACATTGTAAAGACATATAGGCTTATGTTTAACTGCATGGTAAAGTTAGTTTAGGTTCGGTATTCGTTGGATATTTGCCTTATTTTCACATTCCAAAGGTTGTAGTAAGTTCCCAGTGGGCAGACAGATTTACTACAGGTGAGATTTTTACAGTACATCCAATAATATGAGTAGTATTAGATTATTTTAAAAATGAATTAACTAAAATTCACCAAAATGTTATTTTCACATCCAAAGGTTGTAGTAAGATCCCAGTAGATAGTTACTACAGGTGAAAAAATATTTTGAAAAAAATCACAGTTTTATTTTATAACTAGTGTTACAGTTGCCCCCGACCTCAAAACTATGATAAAAATCTTGTATGGTAGCTACCACTGACTGTGTTAGTATCTGTCAATCATGCGTTAAACATCATGTTAACGTCACAATCCGTCACTAGATGATGTTTCATGATATGGACAGGATGCTGTCTTACAAGTTATCTGCTTATGTTGCCAGTAAGCAATGAGGTAGCTTACCAGGCTTGTTCTGGAACAGAGCTCCAGCCAGATAAAATCCAGACCATATTCTGCTGTTGTTGTGGAATCCTAAAGCATGCATACTTATTCAGCTATGATCTGTCTAAACTAATACAATTTATTCTACATTAGCTCAATATGAAGGTAGAACAAGGTTGGTGAATGTCAATAAGCAAAATCTGTTACACTTGGCTGACCCGGTTGACCCTCTGTTGATGTTCTTTGTTTGTTAAGTTAATAATTTTACCAAAAAACACACCTCTATTTTCCAATTCTATTATCAAGCAAAACAGATACGAGAGACCTGCGATTATTCAGTTATTCCTCTGAGGGAGCAAAATAAAGTTTCACCCGCAGGTTCAGGCAGCCAGTTAGTGCAAATGTCACTCACAGCAAAAGCTCTACATTATGCCATCTCATTATACAGACTCGTTCCTTCATTCAGTGAAAATGTTGAGGAATGGACTTAGGTTGTTATTTTGTTTCTAATACCATGACACTGGGGACTGTAGGAGAGGTTGGTAATTATTCTTATCTCCTTATATGACTCAGCCCTGTTCTGAAAGGTTTGAGCAATCAGTAAGAGTATAGTTCAATAAAGAATCAGCCCAGATTCCCTGTAACATCTGATGTCCTTTCTGAACCAAAGCTTGAATATTCCCCAAACTTTTAATAACACTATGGTTATAACGATATAGATTTAAAACCATTTTCAGATACTGTACAAAATAAAGCAGTAAGCCATGAGAGGCATGTGTTACAGTGAGTTTACCACAGTTCTTAGGAACAATGGCTGTTGTAAAAACACTGTAACAAACATATTCAAGTGGCTTACTGCTTTTATAAAATGGCTGCAAAACTGATGAAAATGATAAAATACACCAATGTTAAATACAGTTTAAAAAAAGAATCTAGGTCCTGAATTGGTGGGTTTTTGTTAAATGTGAGCCAAAATCATCACAATTAAAAGAACCAAAGACTTAAACTACTTCAGTCTGTGTGCACTGAATTTATTTAATACACGAGTTTCACAATTTGAGTTGAATTACTGAAATAAATGAACTTTTCCACGACATTCTAATTTATTGAGATGCACCTGTAGCAGTTTGGACATGTGGGCAATACTGATTTATAATAACCCCCTAAATTTGACTCTGCTGCTCACTTCTACCATTTAATTTGACCATTATGATTTTTAGAAGCACCCTCTCTGTCTCTATTTCATGTTTGATCTTAAACCTCAAAGTATTATCAATTATCCCCAATGTTTAAGCACCAAAAATGCCTTTAAATGCAAATAATTGTTCAAACTTAATGGCAGTTTTACTTCTTGCTTTAACTTTTACAGAAGTTTGGAGCAAGGAAAAATATATTTTCTTCAATATCAAAACACTCATGTCTGGCCAAATATAATCAGCGCAATTTAGAAGTTTCAGATGATGACGTCTGATCATCTCTTCTTTTTGCTGCATTTCTTGTACAAAGAGGTTCCTTTTCTAAAGGATGTGATGTACATTTTTCAAGAGCATCACTAAAAGACCGGCAATCACAATTGAAGGCCATAGTGTTCTGTCCTTCTTTTGGTTTACACACACTTCATTAACTGTTTTATTTGTCAATGCAGGCAGAGGGATTTTTCATGGACAATACTTTTTTTTTTTTTATTCAATTGCTGTTATGCACTGTCTGGCCAAAAAAATCAAATAAAATAAAAGTCACCATTTGGATTTAAATAAACAGATACTTAAGAGTCTATGATTGGATCAGTATTGCAGTGATTAATATTTTTCAGCTGGCAACAATTCTTTTAACCCTAACTGATGCAGTGTGTAACTTCTCATTTCTTAAACAACCATGTCAGAAGACATATCCCATGGTCATGGAAAAGATGTTACTGTGTTTCAGAAGGGGCAAATTATTGGCCTGCATCAAGCAAAGAAAACAACTAAGGAGATTGCTGAAATCACTGGAATTGGGTTAAGAACTGTCCAACAAATTATTAAAACCTGGCAGGATAGTGGTGAACCGTCAGCTTTGCGGAAGAAATGTGGTCGGAAAAAAACTTGAATGATCGTGATCAGAGATCACTAAAACGCTTGAAGTCACATCGTAAACAATCGACAGTAGAACTCACGGTTATGTTTAATAATGAAAGTAAGAGCATTTCCACACGCATAATGCATTTGGGACTAAATGGAATTAGGACTAAACAGCTGTGTGGCCACAAGAAAGCCACTTGTTAGTGAGGCTAATTACTAATTACTAATTACGGAAAAATTACTTAAATTTACTTAAATACTAGGGTGCATAAATACTGGACTGTGGAGCAATGGAAAAAGGTCATGTGGTCTGATGAGTCCAGATTTAACCTATTCCAAAATGATGGGCACGTCAGGGTAAGAAGGGAAGCGCATGAAGCGATGCACCCACCATGCATAGAGCCCACTGTACAAGCCTCTGGAGGCAGTGTTATGATCTGGGGTTGCTTCAATTGGTCAGGTCTAGGCTCAGCAATGTTATGCGGCAATAAAATTAAGTCAGCTGACTACCTGAATGTACTGAATGACCAGGTTATCGCATCAATGGATTTTTTCTTCCCTGACGGCATGGGAATATTCCAGGACGACAATGCCAAGATTCATCGGGGCTCAAATTGTGAAAAAGTGGTTCAGGGAGCATGAGGAATCATTTTCACACATGAACTGGCCACCACAGAGTCCTGACCTTAACCCCATTGAAAGTCTCTGGGATGTGCTGGAGAAGACTTTACGGAGTTGTTCAACTCTCCCGTCATCAATACAAGATCTCGTCCAAAAGTTAATGCAACTCAGGATGGAAATAAATGTTGTGACATTGCATAAGGTTGTCGAAACAATGCCACGACGATTGTGTGCCGTAATCAGAGCTAAAGGCGGTCCAACGAAATATTAGAGTATGCAAATTTGTTGGGGGCCAGGCAGTGTACATTTGGCCCCACAATGCAGCACAAAGAAAGACTGCTTCTGAATTATAACAATGAACATTTAAGTAAAGATTTCCTTTTGATGGACTTTGCAAAACTTGCCAGGCATGGTTGTCATGACAACATCTGAAGGATTCCGACAAATACAAAGATAATTATTTATTCTGTAACAAAGCTTTAGTTGTTTTGCTTTCTGAATAGCTGTGTGTGTGTATATATATATATATATATATATATAATATATAAAGAGCACAGAAACACAAGTAAAAAAGACAAATGCAAAACCTGTTGGCAGTCCAATAAAAAAACAGCTATAACCTCATTCCAAACATTCAGTATACTAAACAAATGTATTTAAATGGCATTTGGCACCAGATATGTTGTCACGCCAGCTACTGGGTGTTTCTACATAATTACAACAACATATTGATCATATTTTTTTGTCAGTTTAGAAATAAAATCAGATATCACAGCATGTAAGAATGACCTACCACACTGTTGACACCAGCTGAAAATTATGTTGTTGTTGTTTTTGTTTTTGTTTTGTTTTTTGTTTTTTTTGTTTTTTCATATTTGTACATTTGTCATAATAGAATGTCAAAATGTGAAATAAAATACATTTTAATATATATAATATTTTTCCATAGAACAACTGAGTGAAAATATAAATCTGATATTTTGTGGCATTTTATACTACTGTGTGCATTTTACAGACATTGCATGTTAACAGCAGGACAAACAATAACAATGTTTAAGCTGCTCCAGAAAGTAATTACATATTAAATCTAAACTGTATTATTCACTACTTAGTCATGCAATCCCATTATAAATGCAAATTGGGATATTAAACATTTTTATTAAACATCATTAGCACTATTAATTAATTAATTCTATTTCATAAAAAAATAAAATAAATAAATAAATTTGACAGGGAAATGTGTTGTGCTTGCATTTGCTATTTAATATGCAGCAATTAACATTTTTCAGAACTAAATATCGTTTGCTTGTATTTTTTGTTTTTCAGTATATCTCCTGACTGGATATAATAGTGACACGTTGAGCTACACAATGTTTTACTTATTCACATGTAGTTTTCATTTATATTCAGCTTTCAGAGTGGTCAGTTTGATTTCTGAATGGAGATGGGGCTATTGTAGATAGGCGAGGCACAAAGCAATGATTTATAATGTTTACTTTAAAGACAGAAACCAAACACAGGGCCCATAGCAATTACATTCAGCACGGAGTAATAATCCTGCTGCTGTCAAGAGAATGTCCTCTTGAATAGAGCAAATTATTATTAGAATGTTAAGGAGAAGGATAGATGAAGAAGCAACATGCTGTTAAGTAAATGGGTCTGTTCTGTCTGTGTTCTGTACAGTCAGATTGCAAGAGAAAGGAGTAGGAAATGCTTCTATAACTGAACTTCGGAGATAAGAATCAAGTTAAAGACTCTCTCCCATATTCAAGACAGAAAATAAAGTAGTTTATAATGACCACACCACTGAAGCAGACAGGACAACATTAAGATTAAGTCTTTGTTAAGGGGATGTCTGACTTTTTTTATAAGGTGGTTTGATTAAACTTAGGCACGTTATGCATATCAGCATAACAGGCTAATTGCCTTTTTATTTTCTTCTCCTGTTTTAGCTTTCTTGATTTTGGTCTAGAGAATGGATTAAGGGGAAATAGATAAATAAAAGATTTTCTAGGTTGATTAAATCCTGTCCTAGTTTTCATGAATAATAAATCACCATTGAAAACTCTTTTTTTTCCCCTTATCTAACCTGTGACCATTAAACTAGTTCATTATCCTAAAGCTAAATGATTCCCTTACTCAGAAAACATTGACCCCTTTCTCCATACTGAAACATTCATTTTTGCCCCCATAATGGTGTAGTTATGATGGATGAATGGATGGATGGATGTGAACATTCCATCAATGTAAGTCTGTGGAATTTTTTATGGGACCGCTGTGCAAAAACTATGAGTCTGATCAGTAAGAAAAGTCATAGCACATTTATAGAATATTCTGAGGGTCTGTACCAGGTTTGGTGGATGTCGCTTGAAAACTCTAAAAAGGAGTTAGTGTTAGAAATTTTGGGCACGGTTTATGGATAACGTCATGGTTACTTGTGTAACCTCTGTTCCCTGATGGAGGGAACGAGACGTTGTGTTGATGTAGTGACACTAGGGGTCACTCTTGGGTGCCTGAGACACCTCTGGTCTTTGATAAAAGGCCAGTAAAAATTGGCGAGTGGTATTTGCATGCCACTCCCCCTGACATACGGGTAGAAAAGGAGCTGGTATGCAACCACTCATTCAGGTTTTATGCTGAGGAGCCGATATAAGGTCCGGCCATTTCAGCATTTCAGCATTGTGGCAGGAGGGACACAATGTCTCGTTCCCTCCATCAGGGAACGGAAGTTACACAAGTAACCATAACGTTCCCTATCTGTCACTCACTCGATGTTGTGTCGATGTAGTGACACTGGGGTTCCCTATCCGAAACGCCACAATTGGCTGAACTGTGTTACGTGAACTGGCAGTGTGTGGTGGGCAGACTACAGTGTGCCTCATAGCCAGCACACCAGGTCGACAAGTAACCACCCCCAACATAGTTATGAGTGTTGAACGGCCCTTTTTGGGGACTGTGCCAGAGGGTGCCCCGTCCCTGAGAAAGAAGGTCCTTCCTCAGGGGAATTCACCAGGGGGGAGCTGTCGCGAGGAGCGTGAGGTCCGAGAACCATGTCTGGGTGGGTCAGTAGGGTGCTACCAGGACGACCAGCTCCTCGTCCTCCCTGACCTTGCACAGGGTCTGTGCAAGCAGGCTCCCTGGGGAAATGCATATTTGCGTAGGCCAGGGGGGCCAGCTGTGTGCCAGCGTGTCTATGCCGAGGGGAGCCTCATTGAGGGCATACCAGAGCGGGCAGTGGGAGGATTCTTGGGAGGTGAACAGGTCCACCTGTGCCCATCTGAATCGACTCCAAATCAGCTGGACCACCTCGAATGCAAGCTCCACTCTCCCCTGAGGGAAACCTGCCGTGACAGTGCGTCCACTGTAGTGTTGAGGTTGCCTGGGATGTGAGTGGCTCACAGCGACTTGAAGTGCTGCTGAATCCAGAGGAGGAGACGGCGGGTGAGTTGTGACATACAATGAGAGCACAGACCGCCTTGGCGGTTGACATATGCTACCGTTGCCGTGTTGTCTGTCCAAACTAACACGTGCTTTCCCTGAATCAATGGCCGGAACCTCCGCAGGGAAAGCAGAATTGCCAACAACTCGAGGCAGTTGATGTGCCAATGCAGTCGCGGACCCGTCCAGAGGCCGGAGGCTGTGTGCCCGTTGCAAACAGCGCCCCAGCCTGTTTTGGAGGCATCTGTCATGACCACGACGTTCCTGGACACCAGTTCTAGAGGAACACCTGCCCGTAGAAACGAGAGGTCAGTCCAAGGGCTGAAAAGACGGTGACAGACCGGCGTGATGGCCACACGATATGTCCCGTGGCGCCATGCCCATCTCGGGACTCGAGTCTGGAGCCAGTGCTGAAGTGGCCTCATATGCATCAACCCGAGCGGGGTGGCCACCACCGAGGACGCCATATGCCCCAGGAGCCTCTGAAAAAGTTTCAGTGGAACCACTGTTTTCTGTTTGAATGCCTTCAAACAGGCTAGCACTGACTGGGCACGCTCGTTCGTAAGGCGCGCCATCAAGGAGACTGAGTCCAACTCCAAACCGAGAAAAGAGATGCTCTGAACTGGGAGGAGCTTGCTCTTTTCCCAGTTGACCTGAAGCCCTAGTTGCGCACAACATGTCTCGAGAGTGAGCTAGGATTAGCCAGTCGTCGAGATAGTTGAGGATGCGAATGCCCACCTCCCTTAATGGGGCAAGGGCAGCCTCTGTGACCTTCATAAAGACGCAAGGAGACAGGGACAGGCCAAAAGGGAGGACTTTGTACTGATACGCCTGACCCTCAAATGCAAACCACAGGAAGGGTCTGTGTCGAGGAAGGATCGAGACGTGGAAGTACGCATCCTTCAGGTCTACCGCCGAGAACCAATCTTGATGCCGGATGCTCGCCAGAATGCGTTTTTGCGTCAGCATCTTGAACGGGAGTCTGTGTAAAGCCCGGTTCAGTACTCGCAGGTCCAAGATTGGCTGCAATCCATCGCCTTTTTCCGGTACGATGAAGTAGGGGCTGTAAAACCCTTTCTTCATCTTGGCTGGAGGGACAGGTTCTATCGCGCCCTTCCGTAGGAGGGTAGCGATCTCTGCGTGCAAGGTGGCAGCGTTTTCGCTCTTGACCAAGGTGAATTGAATACCGCTGAACCTGGGCGGGCGCCTGGCGAACTGAATCACGTAGCCGACGCTCGCGGCAGCCCAGGAAAAAATGTCCATCATTTCGGCATCGGCCTGTGACTGGGCAATAGTCCCCGAAGGGGGAAGCCCAGCTGAGGCTTCCGCGTCCAACTGGACAAGCCCGCTCTCCGTTGCTGCGCTCGAGAGCTCGTCATCTTCGCGGGCTCCAAACAAGAAGCCAGACTCGCCGTGAGACGAGCCGGCGAACTCATCCGGAAGCCCGACTGGGGCAGACGAGCGTGATGGGGATTGGGAGGTCCGCGGGGGGATACCCGGCGGAGACGATCCCATTGGGGTCCCCAAATTGCCCCCAGTGCTAGCCGCGCTGGCCTCATACCCGTAGGTAGAAAGACCGAGGTGGGGAGCCGCTGGGGTGGCTTGCTTTCTTAAGAAAGCAAGCCGTGACCGCAACGTTGCCATGGTCATGTTCTCGCAGTGAGAACATGAACCATCCACAAACGCTGCCTCCGTGTGGGTCGCGCCCAGACACGAAAGACAGCGATCATGACCATCCGAAGTTGAGAGATAATGACCGCAACCAGGAATAACACACAATCGGAAAGGCATCTTTAAAAAGACGCATCTTTAAAAAGACGTTCCGTGTGTGCCGCTCTTTTAGAGAAATATATACTCTTTTAGAGGAGGAAAAGCTCTTTCAGAAAATATACTCTCTTGTTTTTCTGCCGAAGCACCCAGGGGCGTTCTCTGCAGTGAACCAGTGCAGAGGAGGGAGAAGCTGCTGAAATGCACCGTCAGATCCAGCAGAGGTGAATGAACAGTAGTATTCAGCTCAATGAGCATGACCGTTCGGCTCCGAAGAGAAAATCCTGAATGAATGGTTGCATACCAGCTCCTTTTATACCCGTATGTCCGGGGGATTGGCATGCAAATACCACTCGCCAATTTTCATTGGCCTTTTATCAAAGACCAGAGGTGTCTCGGGCTCCCAAGGGTGACCCCTAGTGTCACTACATCGACACAACGTCGAGTGAGTGACAGATAGGGAACAGTATGCTAGCTTTGTCAAGTCAACATAATTAGTACCTGAACATTTAAAACAATCAAGTCATTTTCAAAAGGGTCCATGAAATAAATTGCAAGTGAAAAACAGTAAGACAGTAAAAAACTGTAATTTCTAGACTCATGCACCAAGTAGGTCAATGGCTTCATGCATTAAAAAAACAAACAAAAAAAAAAAAACGGGTCATTCAATGTTGTTGGTAATACAACATGAAAGCAAGCCCAGTTATGAGTTGCAAAAGCTGTCCTTCAGCTGCATTGTATTATGGAGGTGAGCATGTTCTTTGTTCCTCCACAGCAGGCATCCAGGGCTTCTTCATAAACTAATAAACACATTATGGAATGATATTACACATATAATGAGATTCCAGTGTGCTAATGATTTCGTAATAAGCTGCTGACCATCATTACTGTTTGTCAACATACCTAATTGCGTTTTGCAATCGTCCCTAAATGGACTACCTCCTTAATAAAAATTCAAATGATGATTGCTTCATATTGTAAAGCAATGACTAAGCTAATTACAGGAATGCTTATAACGGAGAAAATGAGGATGTCATAAGGACTTTTCATTACATGCCACAAGCAGCAAGTTAGGGACTCAAAAGGGTTTCAAAGAACCTTAAACCAGGCTAGGAGCGAGATTCATTTTTTCCTCAAAAACCGTGTGGTACCTTCGAAAAAAGATCAAATGATTCCTTTTCTTTTATCACCTTGTTGTGGACTATTGCTGAAAACAATAGTTGTGCTTTATCTGGCCTTACCACGATCAGTCTGACCTGGGCTCTGGAAAAGCTGTAAGGCGGAGAGGTCAGACTTTTGGATGAGAGAGCAAGAAAGAACGGGAAGGTAAAGAAAGAAGGGAAGGAGTGAGAGATGGTAATGCTCACTTTCTCTGAAGCTCACTTAGCTGTTGTCTATGCTTATAAGGGAGGTCCAGAATTATAGGGATAGTTCAACCAAATACAGTATTCAGTCATTATCTACTTACACTAATGCAGAGACAGAATTTAAGCAAGGCTGGGGGCAAAATGCTACAGAAGGTGACAACAATGTCCCAGATATTTAAAATGTGGAATCCAAAAACACTCCTATAGTGAATTCCTCTGTTAGTTTGATTTTTGTTGTATAACACAAATTCTATTCTATTCTATTCTATTCTATTCTATTCTATTCTATTCTAGTGGGTTTAGTGCCTCTGCAGACACTGTAGTGGCCTGTAGATATCTGTCAGATCTCTTTATTTGCTGTCTCAGAAGCTTGTGTTAATATAGAGTTTTTTAATGAAAAAAAGCTAAAAATGTCTCTTGAAACAGTGATTACTTCAAAATCTACTGTGACAGTAGACAGTAGAGAGCTGTATAATTTAATAAAAGGAGTATAATATGTATTCAATTGCATTCTAGCAGCGCGTTTATTGTGTTATGATATTATTATTTTACAGCCATCTTTGCATTTAGTGCTGATTTAATTTTACAAATAACAGCCAATATTTGTTTAGATAGAAAATGCATTTAAATTAATTGATTAATCTGAAGTATTTGACACAAATAGATGGCATCCTGCATGTTTCTGTATTCTATATATATTCTATGAAATATGCCATCATAAAGATTAAAAAATACCCCTGAAAATCAATTCCAGTTGTCAAGTATTGGTCCTATAATAAAAATAAAAATATGATTTACCATACAGATTTTTATTTTCTGTGGAACACAAAATTAGAACACAAAAAAATAAAAAAATAAAAATTCATACTACTCTTAATTTATACAAAAAAAGTGCAAAGTTAGTGGGACTGTCAAGCTCCAATAAGGACAAAAACGTACCATGAAAGTAGACCACACAACTTGTGCACTGCACGCCAAGTCTATTTACAGTATACATAAAGAACAGTAGAGTACAGCACTGTACAATAACAGATTTTTTATTTTTCGGTTAACTTTTCCTTAAAAATGTCAAAGGAGGAATAATTGAATAATAATAATAATAAATAAAAAATAATAATAATACAAATTATTAAAAAAAATATATATAAAAACATACAGGCATGTGTGTGATTATGTCAATCAATTAATCTAAAAAAATAAAATAAAAAAAAGAATCTCAGAATTCATCTCTGTCTGGGCCTCAAAAAGAAACCATATTTGATCCTCAGCTGTTGCAAAAAACATTGTCTGTATTTTGCTGTCATCTCTCAAGCAGAGTGTCCAAATCCTCCAATCATGCCCCAATAAGCAACAGGTCACCATGGTTACAGAGTTCAGTGAAACTCGCTGGCCCTCCACTCCTTCACGACCGCTCTTTCTTTTTACTCTCTTTCTATTTCTTTCTCTCTTTGGTACACAAACAAGTGCCACCAAATAAATATCTGACTACTACAGTACATGATTTATGTATGAATAGATCTTCATTAAGCCAGTCAAAGTCAAGGCACTCTAATTAAAACAGAGATTTAATTTCTAACTGCCAATCAATTACTGACTCGTAATATTTCCCTTTGAGAGGAGAGAAGCCATTACGACTCGGTGGGATGTTGCTTTTATAATGGATGGACCTGCCCTCTTGAGTTTCAGTCAGCAATGACTGTCGAACATTTGGCTGCTTGGTGGAGTAATGCAGAAGTTAAGATGAGAGTGGGCGAGAGGAAATGTTTGGTCAAATAGAGCAATTAAAAGCTCCTATATCCCTTTTCATTTGGTTTGCAAGTAATTATAATAACTATAATACTACATTTTCAGATAATTTTGTTTAACTCTCACTGATCCAAGAATTTATATTGGAAATATATTTTTTCCTGGAAAGTGTTTTTAGCAAGTTACTGGTTCTAAAAATTATGATTTTTATTTATTTTATTTATTTTTTGGATGAATTCTTAAACAATACTTTAAAAACTGTAATGACGAACACTCAGCACTGTTTCACCACTGTTATAATTAATTATATAAGCAAGCATGCCTTGACTTTGTATCCTTTGAAACCTTCCTAGTATGCTAGAATATACAGTACCTCATACATACTGTATCAATATTTTTTATGATCCTGGTATATTTTTACACCTAAAACGAACTACGCTAAAAGATGGAAACTTCAGTATTTTCAGAGCAGCCTTCTTACTCTCTGAATCATTAGGAATAGTTAATCTATGAATTACTGGAAAGACTTGTTGACCGCTAAGGCCCACTGTATCTTTTGTGCAATATTCTGGAAAATTACACACACACACACACACACACACACACACACACACACACACACACATACGTTGGTGCAGCTATCCTTATGAGGACTCTCCATAGACATAATGATTTTTATACTGTGCAAACTATAGATTCTATCCCCTAACCCTAACCCTAAACTTAACCCTCACAAAAAACAACTTTTTGCATTTTTAAATTTTCAAACAAACATTGTTTAGTATGTTTTTTAAGCGATTTGAATTATGGAGGTGCTAGAAAATGTCCTCATAAACCACATTTATAGCGTAATACCCTTGTAATTACCAGTTTGTAACCTAAAAAAAAAAATCCTCATAAACCATCCAGACCTACCCACCCACACACTCACACACGCACACACACACATTTAATGTTAATTGTTGCTATGAAAAATTTTAAAGATGGATTTTTTATAGTTTTTTTTTTCTCTCTTTTTTTTAAAAAAAAATAGATATTTGTTAATTTTTTAATTTTATTTATTTTTAATTTTTATTTCATTGCAATTGTGCTACAGTGGGTATCTGAGGACTAAAACTATGAGTTCAAAACATGATAAATACATAAATATTGTCTCTATTGCAAGAAAACCACCATGTTTCCATTGTCGTACATGTAAAATATTAGGTCCGGCTGAATGTATTGTATAACGTCATGAATTGCTCTTGTCAACAGATTTAACCAGAAAGAAATCATCTGCCTGCCCCCCCCCAAAAAAAAAAACATTGGCAAATTTAGGCCATAAATCAGCGCAGCCGAAAACAAGTCAAGTCCTGTTCGTTCATCAGAGTGTTAATTCTGTTAGATAGAAATAAATAATGATTTATGACCAAGGCCTCCCAGCTTTTGCTGCCCTCTCTCTTCTGTCTCTCTCTCTCTTTCTCTCACCATCTTTCCTCCTTGGCACAACAGGGAAGTATGACGCCATCCTCTGGCCCCCATAAGTCGCATGTGTGAGTTTGTAATGGAAAGATAAGAGGGAAGCGATGCATCGAGGGAATACGTGTTCTTTTCAGGCTTCATCGACTATGTGACTGGTTTAATAAGATGGAGAAGAGGTTGATTGTGCTTGAAACACATGAGCATGGCTTGATAACACTGGTTTGGGACAGGGGATATGAACTAGTTAGTTCTTGACTCAAGGGAGGATGCCACTGTCACCAATGTTACGCTAGAGCAAATTAGCAAATGTGTAATTTCAGGGAATGAAAATCAAGATTTGAATTCTGTTTGTTCTTTGTTTACATGTTGTACAGTATCAAAACATTTAGTTGTATAACTGTCACATACAAACATATTCTATAAATTGTGTGGATTAGAGAAATGTCCTATTTGTATTTATTTTATTATTACTGATAAAAGGGTATATTGACCCGGCCAAGTAATCGGCTAATATTTGCCCATTTTGGATTATCTGTTTGGCCAAATTCTAATAAAGATAAAACCTTTTGTCATTTTCAAAATTACATTTGAAACTGCAATTCTGCTTGGTTCCCATAGCGGCACAAAAATTACACACTTTAAAATGTATTATCATTAGCACTGCTGGTATTTAGATATCAATATCAACATTAAAAACCTTTATCGGTCGACCAGTTATTATCATAATGGTTTGATCATGGTTCACTACCAATAAATAAATAAATTAATAAATTATTATTATTATTATTATTTTTTAAACCATTAGGGTCATGAAGGCTTTTTTTCATCAAGACCAGTGATTCACCTGTGTTCTAGTGCATTTAAACTTTACAGCTGTTTTTTTGTCTATCACTGACCATAAGAAGCTTTATCAAGTGTAATGCAAGCCTCAAAAAGGAGAAGAAAAGGAGAGACAGAAGGACAGGGAGGAATGACAGTAGCAGTCAGACAGAGAGAGGGAGGTAGGGACAGAGAGAGAAGGATGATGGAGGAGCGGTTAAAGGAGAGAGAGTGGAAGCCTGTCATAGTTCCAGGGCTAAACAAAGCCCTCTCACAGCTGAGACACTACAATATGGAGATGCCCATATCACCCTGATTCTCCTTAACATTTACAATTTCAGATTCTTCAAACCACACAACCAGAGCTGTAGGCCAATTTAGACATATCTGAAATGAGCAGGGGAAAAAATACAGAACATTTTGGAAAAACAAGGAGGCTTCAGGTTTCAGGCTCGAAGTGACCCTGATCGCTTGGCATGGTGTTGCCCTCAGGCAACAAACTACTTTTTGGACCTCACACTGCCCCTTTAATTTTTTTTTTATAAAAAGAAAATATATAATATCACCTGAAATGTCTGTGTTCAGTGAAATGTGGGGCTGAAGTGGGTGTGGCATTTTGTCTGAGGGTGGAGCAGTCCTTTCAAGAAGAAAAGCCGTATGGGACACAGTGCCACCAATTGGTAAGATAAATATAAATTTTTAGCATGTTTAAATTTAAATAACATTATATAAAAAAAATATATGCATGTTCATGAGTATGTAAAGAAGTATGTTTGATTGTTTAAAGATTTATTTTGTTTTTATTTATATACTAAAACTTTGTTTTTTGGTTTGTTGCCTCAGGGCAACATTGCGCAGTTAGACCACTTTTGTTCGGGCAATATCATGCTAAAGTGTGAAGATGTGCTCGGATGCATAATTAGGACCATATCACTTGGCTGCTCTACCGAAGAGATTGTGAAGGCACTGGCATGAGAAAGAAGGAATATATGAAGCTGTATACCATCAAGTCATACATTGCTGAAGGCCTATGCAATACACACACACACACACACACACACATTTTATTATGGATAAATTATCAAGGTCCCCCAAGCTCCCAAAAAAATGGGGTGAAATATTTTTTTCCCCCCAAAATAACAATTCATGCCATAGAGGGTTAATACAGATGCCTGGTCTTACTGTAAACATAATCAGTGCACATGAAAAAAGAAAGAAAGAAAAAAAGTTTGTCCTTGGACCCTTTCATCACAATGCCTGAAACAACTTTTCTTTTTGGCTGAATCCCTCTTATTCTTTTTTAACCCCTTCCCTCCAACAACTGGGTTTGCATTTATCCAATCAATTCCTGATGGACAAAATCAAGTCCCGTCCTAGATTTTCTCTCATTGAATATGCTTTTTCACTTTAAAATATGCCACATCATGGAAGTAAAATGGGTTGTAAATGCAGTTTCACGTTGACTGTTATATTGATTAAATATTCTCTCATTCTTATTCAGTTGAAAAGAAGTAGGGCCTGCATGAAAATATTTGTCTCAGTGATCAAAATTTGCAAATAATGAAATGCATTTCAATCAGAGGCTTCATATCAAAACCCCAAAACACAGTAAATGTTGCTGTATTGCAACAATACACAATGTAACAAATAATATACACTGCAATTGCACTTTGAAATGTCATTTCACATTTCACAACTCATATGAAACCCTTCACTCGGCACTGTGCTGTAAATTGTGTTGGTGCTACAGGAACATGTTGTGATAATGTGCACTCAATGACAAAATGATTCTCAGCAAAATACCAGATGTAAAGTATCTACTGTAAATGCGCCAGCATGGTTTACACAACATCGTAGTGACCCCCACTCATTCCCCTCTCACCCGAGTAATACTACAGTGGATTATTCAAGGCTTGTCCTGGCAGCTCTTCATTGATCCCATAATCTGACAGATAGCCGCATGATAACCAAGTCTGCTCTGCCTTTAGGGGTGCTCTACACATATTGGGTCAGCATACTTCTTACAAGAATAACTAGATGTGTGTATATGTGTTTTTATACACAATATGTAATTTAAGTAAGCCTTCACAACCCTGACAAATTTCTGCAGAATTTAAATTCCCATCATTCACAATATTCTTTCCCTTCCCTGTTTGTTTATTTGTTTTCCTCATTATAATTGCATTTTGAAAGAGTGTTGAATAAATAATGTTTAAATAAAAGAATTGCATTTTCGTGCTTGCAAGGCAGCAATATTGTTAATTTTGATGTTACATGTAAGGGTTCAGTTCAAATTTCTCATGGTTTAGTTTTTATCACAGTTCTGTGATCAGTTTCGGTTCAGTTTAGTAAATAATTTGTACTTCACTAATAACCTATTAGGACATTTGAGGCTGATGCAGATAACCAATAACAATGATAGTTAGAAAAAAATTAAATTACTTGTATAATTCAAGAGGGATCAACAGTAGAACACTAACAATGTAAGTCAACTGGGGATTATAAAATGTAATCTCAAATTTCTAAAGAAGTGTAATATTTATTTAAAATAATAGACAGCACATTTAAAGCTGAAATTGTATAAAACAAACTCTAAATGGAACCTGTATAGCAAATCAAGCAGAATGAATTGAAATGAAAACACAAGAAAGCCTAAAACGTTATTTTGGGCTATTTTTAACATGCTTTCAGCTGCCAAAATTTGCAACACACTCAGCTGAATTGAACAGATTTTAGCCTATTTAGAACATCCCCTGAATTTCCCCCAAAATCACCACAGAAAACATGACATAGTGCACATTCTGTGTCAGTCTCTATAAACAGTATTACTAAGGAATCACTGATGAGAAAGAATGTGCTTAATGTGTTTGAAGAAAAGCTAATGTGTATGTTTGGTGAGAAAAAAATAAAAAATAAAAAAATAAAAAAAACAGATGTATCAGATGCTCTCTATCTTTGTCTCTCTTACATGTATACTCTAGATCTTAGTTACTGATTGGCCACTTAAACTGAAATTCTGTTGTTTTCTTCAAATTCGTGTTGATCCTCCCAGTGTTGTGTGGTGTAAAATGAGGCAGCATTATGCTAAATCTCTTTGGTGAGTTCAAAAGACTGTAACACCACATTGAACATTATGGAGATGGAAAAGTAATCCAAATGATTTCTCTTTAAACCAATTTGCTGTTATACCTGGAAAGCAGAAATTTGCTGCTAAAGAGCTTAAATCAAGTCTCATTGAATTGGGAGTTGTGACTATAAAGGAGGTGTTTAGTTAATTAGCCTCTGAGAAAATAATGCTTGTGGATGTTTGCATGTGTTTGAGAGCGGGAACGAGGAGATAATGTGATTAAGAAACAATGAGGAAAACAAAACTTTAGTATTACCAGTGCACAAATATAACCCACTCATCAATAATGATAGCAGATGCATAAATGAACATGTGCACAACCACACACACACACACACACACACACACTCTCTCTCTCTCTCTCTCTCTCTCTCTCTCTCTCTCTACACACACACACACACACACACACACACACACACACACGCACACGCACACACGCACTCTCTCTCTCTCTCTCTCTCTCTCACACACACACACACACACACACTCTCTCCCTCTCTCTCTCTCTCTCTCTCTCTCTCTCACACACACACACACACACACACACACACACGCACTCTCTCTCTCTCTCTCTCTCTCTCACACACACACACACACACACACACACACATATACACAGGCAGCAGTGTAAGTAAACAAACCAACTCTGTTCCTTTCAGTGCCTTTACTTTAAAGAGTACATCTGCTTGGTTTCACACTTGCATTTGACCCACATCCTGTTCTAATGTGGAAAAAAAAAACTACTTCCACTCTTCTGTAGACTTTGTAGACACAGACAGAATGAGGACAGTTTATTTTGATGTATGGTGATACAATCACACCTTCTCAGCAGAGCAGAAAGAAAGGTTGTAAGGAAAAATGATAACACTTTATTTTACAATGCTCTAATTACCACAAAATAACTATACAATTATCCTGGGGCCATTCACCATAGGTCACTCTGGCGCCTGGAGCTTGACGCAAAATAAAACTGCAATAATTACAACGCAAAACAGAGAAAACACATCGCCGCAGTCAGATAGTTCTCAAATTCTTTAAAAGCTAAGCTTTAATGCTTCTTAGTCGATGGGGTGTTGTGTTTGAGCATCTAACAGATGTCTACATGAAAGAGTTAGTGGGACAGAAAGAAAGAGAGAGAAAGACTAAGACCTACTAATGCATGCTGGGCCGAGCTAGGCAGATACCCCCTAATTATACATATTGAAAAACAATCCCTCAAATTTTGGACACACCTGAATTCAAGTTCCCCTAACACACTGCAACATGAAGCCCTTAAAACCCATGAGTTGAAGCTTAAAACCATTCCCCTTTGTCAGCTGGCTCTGAAACTCACAAACCCACTAACAACTAACAAACACCAGTTTCAGACCAGCACTGCTGAACAAAACCAAATCAGAATAAACCAAATCATAAAAGAAGAAAAAATTCTTATTTGTACGATTGGGAAAATGAAAGTAAAAACCAAAGCAAATTGGAATGTTATCAGGCCCTAAACAGAAAGTATAATCCAGCAGAATATCTCCACACTGTAACAGATCCAAAACAGAGACGGATCCTCACCAAATACAGACTCAGTGATCACAGTCTGGCCATAGAAAAAGGCAGACACTGACAAACATGGCTTCCAAAGGAAGAACGAGTCTGTGCTCACTGTGACACTGATGAGGTCGAGACAGAGACACAATTTCTCCTTCACTGTGAGAAATTTACAGAGGTGAGAGAGAAATACTTTGACAAAATCTCAAACCTCATGCCACAGTTTTCCAGTTCAGCAGAAACAGATCAAATGCAGGTGTTACTGGGGGAGGACAATCATGCATCAGTCGCAGCCAAATTCATTTTTGAAGTGCATACCCTTAGAAGCCAATTACTTCCTTAATGTACTTCGTTCACAGTATTTTTTTATTATTTTTTTAAATTTTTTTTACATTCATAATGTCTTGTTAAATGCTTATTTTATTTTATATTGTATAGTGTATATTGTTATTATAGTTTTTTTTTAGTTTTTTTATACATTACCTGGCACCTTATTTTAATTCTATTTGTATTGTTATTTGTTACTATTTTATTATTATTATTATTTGTCTTGTCATTATCTGTTTTGTGTATTAATGCTTTGGCAATATTGTATGTAAACACAATCATGCTAATAAAGTACTTTCAATTGAATTGAAATCGAAAGAAAGAGCGTGGATGTGTTCGGAATGAAATTTTAGCGTAATGCTGACTGCATACTGTGCAGTAGATGATGTACATTACCTGCTATGTAGTATGGAAAACAGTATGTTTTGCAGTGATTAACAATTCAAATATTGCTGTCACATGCCCTTACCACCTGAATGCATGTTTATTTCAGAGACTATCGTCCAGTTATCTAGGAAATAAACCTTTTTTATTATTTTATAATGCCAATTTCACATAAAAAATGTCTTTACTTTTGGCAGTACAAACAATAAGTAAATAAAAAGATGTTAAAAATCACAGCAATTCAGTCATCACACTGATCTCGTGTTCAGTTCAGTGACAGTAGATCAAAAGCTCCTCAGCTTAAATTGGTCTGTTTACTAAAATTCCAACCATTACCTCCCAGTGGCCAAAATCGCAGGTGTTGTTGAACATGTGAGTATGTGTGAGCACCACTTTCCAGGTAAAATGTGCAATTCAAAAAATGCTGCCAAAAGCAAGATGTAAAGTGATTTGAACTTTTAGTTGTAAATGATGTAATAAAGTCAACAGGAATGCATATTTTATTAACCATATTAACCCAAACCCCAATCCTAAACCATCAGTGAAAGTAAAAATGTACTCTTAGAGTGAATATGCAACCTCCGAATGGCGCTCATCATTGATTAGGTGAACGCAACTACTGGTTTCCACAAGACCAGAACCCGTGTGTCAGAGGCTGGTCGCGCAATGCGCTATCAGTAGCGCCACAGGAAAAGGCAAAAACATTTGAATTGATGCGAAAATGTCTGATAGGAGAAGCCGCTTGTCAGTAAATGCCTGTTCACACCAAGTCCGTTTCTTTTCCTGGTACGAATGTTAGTTCCGAACGAGCTTTTGTATGGTAACAATGCATTTCTATAGCGCTATGCACATCGTGTCCATCAAATCGTCCGCCGACAATCTGAAGGTTATTTTTTTTTTTACAGAGAGTGTTCCGATTGTTATTCTTCGGTCTGCGATGAAAACTGACTGACCAATGAGATAGGAGCTTTTGTCAGTCGCTGCAGCTGCTCAATCCAGCATGTTGGTGGCACTAATCAACTGGCAAACACCAGCATATGTGCAGCTGATCCACACCCATGAAAATTATATAATTAAAAATAAATAGTTGCCATTCATGATTCCTTTGTACTGCAAACATAAACCCGATCTGCTTTTGAAAGCCTTCTTATGGTTTTTTGTCTTAATGTACATTATTTAATACATGTCTGTCACTGTGCCTATTATAATCTTATGGCATTAAAAACAGCAGCGAGTTTTGGCAGTTCGTTTGCACTGAGCTTGTAGAAAATCCCTGAAAAAGACTCTGTACATGCTATACCTTACTGTAGGCAAACGAGTTGCAGAACCACACTGCTATTTTTATTGCAAGTGTAATATAACAAAGTATTGCAATCATTTTAATAAAGACAGAGAACCAGGGTATTCTTTTATATTCTTTTAATATAATGCAATAACTTTTATAATATACCTGTTATCCTTAATGTGCATTATCCAACGTGTATTTAAATCACTGTACCTTGTGTAACATTATCCAGGCATTAATCCAGACATTATAAAAAGAGAAGCTGGCTTCAGGTGTCCATTTGTAATTTACTTGTGGCAAAATACATGTGCAAATAAATATCCAACAGTGCTCTTTACTCATCTCACTCGCATAAAAAACACATGATATACTCCTCAAAATGCATCAAAACCATGGAAAGAACATAATTTTTTTATTGAGTCGGTGTGAATACACCTTCCGTCAGAGGTTTGTCTCGCAAAATCTTCATGGATTTGGTGAGAACAGGCCTTAACTTGGCAGAATGTGGTAATTTTCATGGTATCAGAACATTTGATAGCAACATGTCAATTTCCTGTGTGATCATGTTGCACTGTAAATGGAATGGAATCGAGTGCATCGCATTGTGAGATACTGTACATATTTCATGAAGTGTTCTCTTGTTGTATAATTAATATTTTGGCAAATGTAGTAGATGATCTTCAATGCATTCAGAAAATTAGCACACAATGCACAGTAAACATACTGAATACATAGTATGGTTGTATGAATTCTGAACATAGCCAGTAAAAATCAAGAGTGGCACGAGAGGACTAAATGACTGCAGACTCCCAGTGTCCCGGCTCACCCTGAGCGGTCCCCAACACCTCCAATCATGGAGTAATTTATTTCAGCCTCTTCTGCCCATAACGATGGGTTTCAGTGCCGCCATATTGATCAGACACCTCCAGCACTGAGTCATCCCGAGCTTCTCCCCGTTAGCATCAAAACTTTATCTGAGATCTGACAGCAGCTCTCACAACCACTCTTATTTAGATCTATGACCTTTCCAGAAAAAAAAAGAAAAATGCCCAATCAATAAGCAGCTTTGCTTTCTTAAAGTCTAATTAAAACAAGCACGAGGTGACTCAAAGGGCAGTGGGAGCTGGCAGAAAATAGCATGTTCTTGTGAATGCACTGTACACAGCAAACAATGCCGTCTGTGTATATGACACATCAAAAGAGCATTTATGATTTCACAGCATTAAAGACTCTTTAAAAGATATTCAAGAGTTTGGTTTGAGACACTTAACAAATAAATGAGATATCCCTGAACAAACATATGTTTCAGTTTGTTCTCTTTACATAATGTTAACCAGTCCTTAATGTCAAATATAAAAAGAACTGTGGTTAGTCACTTTACATGTCTGTCAGACAGCTTCTGCCAAAATGCTGGGATGACGATAATGGTTGCCATTGTATTGCTATATGGTTGCTCTAAAGGCTTTTTTTTTTTTAACACAGTGCTATCTGGTTGCTAGGGCACTGCTAGCATGTTCTGGGTGGTTGCTTCCTGGCTCAAATGAAAAGAGCCATTACGATCAATGAAGTAAGCATCACATCATTCATTCAATAAGGCATCTCATCCAATCAAAATCCAGCCTATGTTTTATAAGCTCCGCACAGCTGTCCTTTATCACTTCAATATGCCGACATCGTTTGTACCCTCCACCACCACATCATCACCAGTATAGGTCCCATCCTCACATAAGGGGTAAGCTCATCTCCCCTGACATTTCGAACGAACAATTGCTGAACCGTAGGACGGGGCTTGTGCCAAAGGAAAATATTCTCCAACTTTATTTGCATTAATCATTATATTTTCTGAGTCTTTCTGGAAGAACAGAGGCCTATTTAAAATCAGCAGTTGAATCTGACTACAATGGTATCAAAAATTGTGCTTCTTTAGCCCAGATCAAGCTAAAAAAAAGCTATTTTTCAGGCCAGTCCAGCTAATGCACAGACGCCTCCTTGAGATGACTAACAGGAGATTTCTGCATCTAAAAGATGATTGGCTATTTTACCTGTAAGGCAGGACTTCCTTCTCTACATCCACCATATTGGGCATTCCAATTTCTCCCATTCATTTTAATACATGTGCTCTGTCTCAGGCTAAATAGTCTCTGGTGAAGCTTCAACTTGGCGCTCAAAGTAAAAAAACAAAAAACAAAAAAATAGCATTTTTAACCCCATTTCCGCTGATTACTTGAAGCGTCAGCCAATGATTCCAGGAAATTTGCATTTATGCTAAGTCTGTCTTTGCAATGAAAAGTCCGACTTTACAGCAGTGATTTTCACATGTTTTTGCCTCACTAAAGATGTTTTTAAAAGTACCTAGCAACAAGAAATATTTAAAAACTGTCCAACTTTATGAAGAGATATTGAATGTATTATTATTTTTATTCATAAATATTTATAAATCACTAATTTAAATTTACCAGGAACATCCTAAGACCTTAAAGGTGCACTCATTAACTTTTTGCTTGTGTCATCTTGGACTTACAGTGACAACTAGTGGTGTGGATGCAGCATCATTCAAAATCAATAGTTTTCAGTTACAGATGCCATTATAGAAATTCACTATTCACAATCAGCAATGATTAATTTAATCCAAGAGTGAAAGACGGTTACTGAGATTAAGTGAGTAATATTCGGCTGTTCATGTGATTTTAACATGTCAGCCACCATAAGGGTGCCCCTGCCCCATGTCGAATAAAACAGCCTTTTTAAGGTTACTGATATGACTAGAGTCCTCATCTTGTGTGATTGGTCATGATTTTTTACATATGTTTCAAAATCACAATTAATTTATTTAGGAGTAAATCTTTTTTAATGGGAAAAAATTACTGAGTGTACCTTTAACATAACTGAGTCCTCTTATTACTTTCTGCAATGAATGACTCAAAGGCAGGATTTTTTTTCCCCTCAAAATACATGTTTTCAGTGTTTACTGTGCACACAATCCACTTCTTGTCTGGCAAACTCGTAAAATCAACCTTCCATGGTGCTCCATCACTTATAATGTGGAGGGCAAAGTTGCATTAAAATCTGCATTTTTATTTGGTATGCCCTATTCCTAAGTCCTCATGGTGGCGTAGTGACTCTCAATCCGGATGGCAGAGGATGAATTTCAGTTGCCTCTGCGTCTGAGACAGTCAATCTGCACATCTTGTCACGTGGCTTGTTGAGCGCGTTACCGCGGAGACCTAGCGCGTGTGGAGGCTCAAGCTATTCTCCGTGGCATCCACGCACGACTCACCACACGCCCCATCGAGAGTGAGAACCACATTATGGCAACCACGAGGAGGTTAACCCAACGTGACTCTACCCACCTTAGCAACCGGGCCAATTGGTTGCTTAGGAAGCCTGTCTGGAGTCACTCAGCACGCCCTAGATTCGAACTTGCGATTTCAGGTGTGGTAGTCAGCGTCTTTGCTTGCTGATCTAAAATCTGCATTAACAATGTAAAGGATATGTTCCTGCTTTTTTAGGAAAGTTTAATTCAGGTCTTTTTTATTTTCAATGCATTGGAAAAAGAGAAAGGTAATCTCCCGAAATTTCAATTTCATAAAATAGCAAAAAAAGTAGTGATCAAATTTGAGTATAACAGGGCATATCTCAAAGCCAAATCCAATTAGAGTACGGAGATGTCAAAATAGTATAAAAGCATAATTTGCTGCAATTAGTCCTTTGCTTTGAGGTACCCTGGGTTCACTTTCCATACACAAGCTGACAGCACAGCTCGAACAGAATTCTCCAGTACAATCACACATGCCCCTATTCATTGTGTTCAATATTGCAAGGCTTGATTTGAAATAACAACAGAACTGTGACTGCATAATCTGATTTGCAGCAGATATCATAGATGCCTCTGACTTTTTTTATTATTATTATCCTGTGGTACGGCAAGCTGCAAAGCAGGAGCTACAGAACAGTAAATTAAATTCTCGTCACTTACGCTAAAATGAAGGTAATACAATAATGTTTCACATAATAGAAGTTGCTAATCTCTAAACAGATTCTCAGCTTGCATTCTGCAGTCACAAAGGAGAGAAACAGATTGTTGAGTCCTAGAGCTTGTCACAAAAACTCTTCTATTTGTTACAAAATGTCTATCAGAATCAAAGGGCCGTCAAGGGATATTAACAGACTTCACAAAGGGACATGTGATGATGAATTAGCCATGTTTAAAAATTAGTCAGAGTTGGACTCATAGGAGCAACACTCGGTGACACATTATTAAGCTGTTATGAAGAGACTTTTGAAGCACTGCGTCGCCGAGATTCCAGGCTAACGCTTCATCCTTCTGCTGCCACAAGTAGAAACCCACCGAGAGCTAATCATGTCAGACAAAATGAGATGCCACCGCCTCCACGCAAAATACACTCCAGACACAGGCAGTGGCCGTTTTACCATTAATGATCAAAGTTCAGGCGGAATGAGTGCAGTTTGTTGGTTTGGTGATTTACGTGGTGAAGCGAAGAACACATCGAGTGGAAGTCTTGCACGCCTGTCTGCTTCTCAGCCAAAACATTACCATGGTTTGAGGTGCCTTTGAGAAACATTGGCAGCGCGTGTAAGCTAAATTCTCCCCTTGAACCCCATTTCCTCTGCAGGCATTGGCTTCTCATTTTTCTCTGAGCAATTGCGTGTGGCCATTGGGAAGCAGAGCTAAGCCTGCAATACCTCAGACAACCTCATCTGTGGACAACAAGCCTTATTTGACATGGTCACTAAGGCATGGCTAATTTCTTACTGAATTTTTGGATGCAACACGCTGGCAAAATGCAGGCACATTCTTTTCTGGTGATAAAATAATGTTTTTTTTTTTTTTTTTTTTTTTTTTTCTTCTAATACAAGTGGTGAGAAAACAACATAACATAAAAGCCAACTGAACAATGTTGGTGAAGAAGTATCCCTGAAAAGTGCATTAAAGTGCATTAAAATACTTTAACGCGCATAGTTTCGATCTATATATGCAATCTTAGAACTGCAATTATATGAATCCTATTGCAGTCCAATATGCATGCATCATGCTTGCAGCAATGAGTAATATCATTCTCTCTCAAAGTAATCAGGTTAGATGTGAGTGTGTAGATGGAAGTAGTCTTCAAATCAATGTGTACCATCTGAGTTATTCATAAGAATTCATGAACAATGGCACTTTTAGTCAAGCTGGTCTCATAGAATTAACGTTACTCTTTATACATTTTTGCAAACTGACTTGTACGTGCTGTTTCTACATTTCGCTGCAGTTTCCTGGTGAAATTAACACTAGAAGCGCTACAACAACTGTGTGGTTTAATCATTGTCCCACAATTCACAAGTACAATTGCTGATTTTGAGCTTATAAAAACTTTTTTTCACTCTATTACTCACCCGCTGCTATGTTATGGTATCAAAACATTTTTACTTTAACGCATGATTTGAAAAACAAAATATTTTAACATTTATATTACAGACCCATCTACATATACACATTTATTCCTATGTCATTAGCTTGTTTGGTAGCTCACCTGATAAAGCGTTGGACTTTGGGCTTGACGGCCGTCAAAAAGTCAGCCAAAGACGCACGAAAGTAAAAAGTGGCATAGAAAAGAAATAAAATGACGTGGTTGCTTCAATTAATGTGTGTTTTCTTTTTTTTATTTAGTTTTTTATTTTTCTATTTTTTTATTTGCATTTTAAAACACTATCGGTTGGGTTAGGTGTCGATTAAGGGTAAGGATGGTACGATCTAAAATTCATGTTAAAAACCTGATTACAACCTCATTTTGCTCTGTTTTGGCACCCCCCGCTGGACATTTCACTTGAAAACTGCAGTCAAATGTGTAATCAAGCATGTAATTTCAGTTTAGCAAAAACGTTGCAATGCTCATATAAATTTTATGAGACCAGGCTGCTTTTAATACAATCTTAACATGCAAATATGTAGATAGCACATCTTGATGGTCAAACAGATTGACCAACTGATGTTCAAGTGGGCGAGAAAGTGTGTCTATGATGTCAAAATTGCAACCAGCATGACACAATATCAGTGGCTCTACCAATGGCATAAAAGTTTGGGGCACGACTATCTGTCGACCGATTAAAGATTACACAATTTAGCTTCAAGGCTTTAAAATTCTTGTGCTGTGCTGCATCAGGCCTAGTTGCAAAATGATGTGTGCAAATGTATATTTTACCAGTGCTGTTTAGGAAATTCTTAACAAGATCAAGGAAATCAATAAAGCAAACATCATTCCATACTTGTATCATTCAGTCACAAGTGGTGTTGTGAAAACTGTCGGAAAACTAGTGCCGGGTTTCTTATTCCAGCTGTAGTTTACATTTTCCTTTGCAGTTCTTACTGATTGGAAATGTGTGTGCGATTAAAATGCGAGCCCTCAAAAATTAAACCCATTACAGTGGGATATTCCCACTGACACCAGCAGCCTGTGGGTGCTCACAAAGTGTGCATGATGAGTGTAAATCCATTTTCCAAGGAGCCAAATGCTGCAATGTCATCTGTAGGGGACAAATCCAGTCTGCCATATGCTGTGAATGAATAAAAAAGCAAACAAACTACAACAGCTGGCCATTTGAAAATACAATTTTCATTACAGCTTTGTGTAACTGCAGATCTGTC
Organism: Myxocyprinus asiaticus; assembly: GCF_019703515.2. NCBI lineage: Eukaryota > Metazoa > Chordata > Actinopteri > Cypriniformes > Catostomidae > Myxocyprinus > Myxocyprinus asiaticus. The sequence goes on along the minus strand of NC_059385.1, from coordinate 12,815,036 downwards.
TAATTCAATTATCTTTTTACACGTAAAAAATATTGCTCTTGTATGAGTGCAAGGCAAGCATACATTTACATACACCCTGCTACACAGACAATACATTATAGGACACATTTACTCATGTAAGTAATGATATGCTCACAATCTCATTGCACATGCTCTGGGAGTCAACAAAATTAGACTTTTCATGTCTCAACTTTTTTTTTTTTCTCTCAACGCTTTCTCCAGGTTTCATTCTTCAATCTGACAGTTCTACCTCAGCAAAGTGTATGCACTGCAATAACAGTATGATTGCCATTAAAAGAGCAAGCCACGATATCAGAATATCTAGTGGCGGATTTAGGCATGGGCGACATGGGCAGTTGCCCAGGGCGGCATCTTGCAGGGAGGTGGCCCAGCAAGATAGACCCCCTCCCCCCGTCAACAACTTTTGAGGGCGTATTGAAGCGGGTTTTGCCCAGGGCGCCATACATGCTAGAACCGCTACTGATAATATCACAATATCACAATATCATGATGCCACTAGCACACCCATAAAAGTTTGACAATGCCAAATCTAAGCACTTTCAGAATGTATTTGTAATTTTATTTATTTTTTTTATTTTTTTTCACAGAAAGTATTCCTTGAGGAAAAAAACACCCTCTAGAAAGTTCAAATGGCTTTCAGGTATTGACATCTACTTTTCTTTCTTTTCATGGCAATGTTTGTTAATAGCAATTTTCACTGGCTGGATTTCTTGCCAACACAACAGGTTAAGGAACCCGGTCAAACATGGAGAATACCAAGGCTCAAAGGATCTAAAAGATAGATAATGATGAAATATGAAATGTGTGTTTTGACTATATTTCCCATTTAATATTAATTTAAGAGATTTAGCATTTTTACCGAATTTGACATAAAACTTCTAAATTCTAGTCTTTCTAAAGACAGGCTTTAATTGATCCTGCCATAAATGATAAAGACATGCTTTCTTGTCTTTATAAATCAAATTTATATTGCACTTTTGACAAGTAAAGTCTCATATGTAGTCTTTGTAAGGAAGAATTTAATTATCTGAAAGTTCAATAAGTCTGAAATATCACCTGTGAGTGAAATACATCACTGATGATAAGGTTACTAAGAAGGCCACAGGATTTCATTAAAACTGAATGTGCTACACTCAGACTGGGGGAAATATATATACAGTTCATTCAAAATCCTTGTTGGCCAACAACATCTACTCAGTTTACTAATTTAAACCATGACTTGTATTAGATATAGATAATTAATATTGACATTATATTCATGCTGTTTAGCCAGAGAGAATGTGGCTCCCCCAGCTGAGCCTGGTTTCAACCAAGGTTACATTTTTTTTTTTCCTCCATTAACTAACATCTTATGAAGTTTTGTGTTCCTTGCCACAGTTCCTTATTGCTTGCTCATTGGGGGCCTAAAGACATTTTTTTTTTTTTTAAGGCATAATCTACAATCATATTGTTCATTTAAACTACACTCTGTGATGGCATCACAGCTTAATTTTCTGTTACAGCATAATTTTCTGCAAAGTTGCTTTGAAACGATGTGTGTTGTGAAAAGCGCTATACAAATAAAAATGACTTGAAAAATGACTTGATAAATATATATTCAGTATATCTATATTATACAGTATATAAATAGGGCTGTGAACCGATTAAAACATTTAACTAACTAATCAGTTTCTGTGATTAATCACGATTAATCACGATTAAATTATGGCACAAAATCATCATAACTATATTTACTTTATACTTTGTCTGCAAGAAATTGGTTGGTCATCATTTATTTTAATTATTTAAATATGTGCATGCTAAAATGTTCAGTGGTCATGTTGTAATCACAATTTGGGCAAAATCTTATCAGTTTTTACAGTGGATTTTTATTTATTTATTTATTTTTTAAATAGGATCAAATCGGTAGATTCAATTCATATAAAATTTTATTGGCATGAGAAACTTAAATGTACTGTACATTGCCAATGCATTATTAGACACCATACATTCAGATATAAAACATATGGAATGCTGAAGTTTAAAGTCTCAACACTGTTATTTTATCTGGCTTCTGTTAAGTCTCTACATGTTTATCAGGCAGCAGCTTTCTGAACGGCCAGATCCTTCTCAGTCTCTATCGGGCACATGCTGGGTCTTACTCAGGCGGTTTCTCTTTTGACACTGGTTCAGACAGTGAGTGAGCATTTTTGGGTGATGCAAAGAGATACAGCAGCTTGCCTGCATCTCTCGCACGCCGGGTTCCGATTAGATAATCACATGAATAAGTAGGTGTACCGGTGTACCTAATATAGTGGTAAGTGTATATACTGTATATATACAGTATATTTAATACTACCTTCCTCTCCATTTTCACCATCCACATACTGTAGATTTTAATTTATTGACAGGCTTAGTTCAAATGCTTTACCATGAGCAAAAATACATTTAAAAAGACCTGAAAACCCACTTTACTGAAAAAAATCTATTTTCTCACTTTCTATAGTGGAAAGTCTACACAAGTCGTGATGTATTGTGTTTTGCTTTGCACTGACCCTCAAGCAATCTCTGGTGTTATTGTTTCTGTTAAAATTGTTCAAGCTGTCTTTTCACCGTTTATCAGTAGTACTATACTGTATGTCTACTGTAGATCCTCAAATACACAGCGTTTCACCTCAGTTTATCTTCAGGATTCTGTGTTTCAAGAGGACAAATATTTGTGTCGATAGAGGGGCTTAAAAATGTAGAAAAATTACTATTCATGTTTTCACTACAGATGTAGTAGTCAAAAGAAAACAAAAAGAAAAGAAACATCTATCACGTCTTATTTCTTTCACTAGTCCTCACACATAAATGTCAACACAGATAACGTCCTATTTCTGCAAGCTGTCTGACGTTAAATGACACCCTACGCACAGACTTTTATATTGCTTTCTCTGCAAAGTGATTTCACAGGCTGCATCTTTTCTCTTCTCGGCTGACTTATGTACAACTATGGTTTCCATTATAACACATGAATTAAAATGCAGGCAGTGTCCTGGAAGTTGGATAGTGAAGGGAGACATATATGCATAGTAAATGTGAGGGATTTACTCTCAGCTGTGCTGAGACTGCTTGACATTATTTGATGTTGGATCCAAAATCCCTTCTAAAATTACCCCAGATTCACTTTCTTCAACTAAATGTTGATGCGCCTCTAAATATATAAATCTGAATATTTGTGCATGTTGCTGCTCCCTATTCATTGGAATAGAAAGTGACAGATAAATACTGATTAAATAAATACTGTCTATTGAATGGTAAACAGATAAACGTCTCTTCATCTGCAAAACAAAAATTGGTCACTTTTAAAAGCTACAAGGCATTCAAGTCAATTCAACCCAATTCAACCCAACCTAATTCAGCCCAAGACCATGAATGCACGTCAGCATGAGGACTCAAGAAGTGTAAAGCGTATAAAGGTAGATAACCCGAATACTCAACAATGCTGTGTAGTGCTGTGTATAAACTGCATTGCAGTGTAAAGGAAGACATCCACAAAAGAGCAGGATTAGTCCTAATGAGTTATCAGTAAAGGTAAACATTACCTTTTGAGGAGCGAAATTTCCATGAAATGGTGGGTTCAGGTCGTCCGATGGCAAGACACATGAGGGTTACGTTACTTCCCTCGTTCACAGACACATCTGTGGATATGTTTACAATCCTGGCAGGAACTGCAAAAAACAACATATAGCAAAAAAATTATAAATCTGGGAAAAAAGCTTTGGCAAAAATGTTAACTGAGAGATTAATGATATTTGTATTACATTAGTTAATTTAAAAACATCACAATATTATTGGTATGTTAAGAAAGACCACTTTAGCCTAAAGGTGTTTTTTAACTTATTGTTCATTCACATCGATGAAGATGAATGTACTTTTTACTTGTCTGTTTTTGGGTGGAGGATTAATATGTATGCAGGGCTTCATATAAACTGTGTACAGTTCTGCAACTTGGGTTTCTGTCTTCCCTAGAAGTCTTATCCAAAGGCCTGTTCTTAATAAAAATCCATGACACATTTAATTTTTTTTATTAAACATATATAACGTCAATTCAGTGTTAAATAAATAGTAGGTACAAATTTGTTCATTACTGTTAATCAGTACTTGACATCAATTTAGCAATTTGAAAAATCTAGAACCATAGTTGATTTAATTCTATTTCTTGCTTCTTAATGCCAATCAAAATACCATTTCAGGTTTGCAGATGAATCTTCATGCAGTCAAATCACAATTAAGCCTACATGATTCAGCATTACACTCTGTCACTTGATTGACATGATAAGATGAGCAGGTCATGCTCTGTTATGGTAATGTTGTTTACATAACTTGACTGAGACTGGAAATGGAACCCAGACAGTCTGTTGGTTTCCTTGAAGGTGTTCCATGTTGCAGTCTGAGTAAACCAGCCAGCCAGCCAGCATCTCTATGAGATATTGTTAAGTTGGCTTCCTATCAGGTATGCCTCAAATAGGAGAGTCTGCTATCTATGTTTGCTGAAAAAGTAAGAATTTTATAGTAAATTTAGTGAATTTAGTGTCTGTTTAATGAAGTTTTAGACAAGCCTCCAGACTCTGTCTTGTAGAGGAAAGGTACACCAACATGCAAACACACACACACACACACACACACACACACACACACACACACACACACACACACACACCAAAATTACTAAATAATTGATCTCTAAAAAGAAATCTGGACTGCAAGCACGAAACATATTAGAGGTACTGAGATCAGAAACTTCTGCAACTTTTTGCAAGGTCTTGAAATTTGTTTGATACATCACTTACTCTGTTAAACATGGCCTTAAATATTTAGCATATTAGTGACAATGATTTAGACAAATTTGTAATGAAAAACATGTATATATACAGTATGTATATATATATACACAACCAGTCAAACATTTTGAAACACTTGACTGAAATGTTTCTCATGAGCTGAAGGTGTATGCTTAAATTTTTGAAATTAGTTTTGTAGACAAAAATATAATTGTGCCACCATATTAATTTTTTTCTAATTAATTCATTATAAAACTAACATTTAATTAAAAAAAAAAAAAGTTTTTGAAATTGATGACTTCGACCAAATAATAAAGAATAGCAGCCAGTAAGTGCCCAACATAGATGGGAACTCCTTCAATACTGTTTAAAAATCATCCCAGGGTGATACCTCAAGAAGTTGGTTGAGAAAATGTCAAGAGTACATGTCTGCAAATTCTAGGCAAAGGGTGACTACTTTGAAGATGCTAAAATATAACACAATTTTAATTTATTTTGGATTTTGTTTAGTCACAACATAATTCCCATAGTTCCATTTATGTTATTCCATAGTTTTGATGACTTTACTATTATTATGAAATGTGAAAAAAAATTATAACAAAGAATGAGTAAGTGTTTCAAAACTTTTGACTGGTAGTGTATATATACGTATATATATATATATATATATATATATATATATATATATATATATATATATATCCAGGTACGGCACAGTCTATGACAATATTGTGTCTTATCTATCAAATCCTAACAGCGGGGAGAAAGTCCTAATGGGGCTAATAATTTTTTTCTCTGGAAATTCGGCCTGAAACATATTGAAAACAACTGAGAAGAATAAATGTTACTAGCTGGTATAAGATTAAAGTATCAAATCGGCCATAATGAATCAGCACTCAATAGGGTGCATGTGTACATGTGTAATTGTGATTCTGAGTACATTTGTCTGCTTTTTTTTAACTGCGTATGTGTACGTATTTGTGAATGTGCAGGTGTGTTTGAACGTATACTAAGTGTAGCCACACTGGCCATCTTGTGCATTATTCCAAAGAGTACAATCACAGTAAAAGTCATGTAAGAGAGCTCTCGATTTCTCTCTGGTGAATATTTAATCCTGCGAAGAGCACATACTTTGAGTCACTCTGCTTTTCACTACTCTACATTTCCTGTGTTCTTACCACTTCCCTCTTCTACATCAAAGGCATTGTTTCATCCCTGTATCTCAATCTATAATAGATGATTTTGGCTTTCTAACCATGAATCCCAAATTCAGGCCAGTGTTTAAAAAAGACCAGTTTGAGTTCCTTCAAAAAAGAGATAGGACAGACTATCCTAACATTTTCTGAATAAATATTAGGCCTGTGAATCGCTAACATTTTTAAACTAATTAAATTGCACAGTTTTCTGTAATTAATCACAATTAATTGTGGTTCATGGTACATTAAAACAAATATCAAGATGATCATAAATATATTTTATTTATACTTTGTTTCAAAGAACTTGCAAGAAACTAGTTATTCATCAGTTATTAAATGAAATTATTTAAATGTGTACATATAAAAATCATTTCATTTTTTTGTTTTTTGTTTTTTGTTTGGCAGATATACTTAATTAGACATATGTTTACAGGTATAAATCTTTGATACAAGTATGTGTATACATGCCATAAAATCAGTGGACTTGCTGTCATTTAAAGCTGTGCAAAATCTTCTGCCGTTTTCCAGTGGAATTTTTAAAATAGGATCAAATGGGCAGATTCAATTTATATCAAGTTTTATTGGCAAGACAAAACTGAAGTGTACATTGCCAATGCATTATTAGACACTACAGTATACATACAGAAATAAAACAAATACAATGGTGACATTTAAAATCTCAAAACTATTATTTTCTCTGGGTACCATTCAGTCTTTCTTGTGCACATGCTGGGTCTCTCTCACGCAATTTTGCTTAAAAAGTAAGGCTGAGTGTACGTTTTCCATTCATTCCAATTGGAGCTGAGTGCCATGCTCGCGAAGTTGGCTCTCAATGGAATAAATTAAAAACACCCATTTAGCTTAGCTCACCAAACTCGTCAGTGAATGATTCTGGGAATTGTGAAGAGATAAAGAAGCTTTCCCATATATCTCTACACATGGTTCACCACTTGCGGATGAAGTGTCCATTCTCAGTATAGTAAAACTGTCCCGTGTTAATTATGCATGAGACATGCGTCACATGTAATAAAGAAGTGTGCGCTGCTCCACACAATCAGTTTCTGTGCTAGAATGTGCAGTGAGATGAGCGTGTACCTTCAGTTTAGCAAAAGGAAGTGGGGAAAAGCTTTAGTGAAGTTTCAGCAAGTGGCAGATACTGCATTAATTACGTAAAAAAAAAAAAGATATATATATATATATATATATATATATATATATATATATATATATATATATATATATATATATATATATATATATGCGTTAAACAGTCAAATTTTAATCATGGAAATTAACACATTAAATTTACCAGCCCTAATAAATACACAACTCCAGTAGTATGACACAAGTTACACAAAACCTCTGCCATAAATATTTGCGGCCAAATTAACCACATCATTGTAAACCCTTCTTAGACATATGTTCAGAGAGCAAGGTATTACATGCTCAATTCATGATAAAGTATCTTCCTGCCTCTCGTATGTCCACATTCCCACCATCTCCCAGCAATACTTGTATTTTTAATTGGGCATATGTTATTATAACCCAAGGAAGGAAAGGCGGCAATAGAATTCAGAGAAGACTAATTCTTGAGCCGCCGCTAATGTTTCACCCGGGCAAATTGCATTGGCTTTGTCTCTACGTTTATATTCTCATAACCCTTCTGAATCTTTCCAATGGCTCATTATGCTCTTTAAAATGAGAAAAAAGAGCTCCTTCTCGATGCAATGATGAGAACTAAAGCATGCAAAGATCTGCAACAAGCAACTAAAACAGCCATTCAAATATAGTGCAGAACACATACAAGAAACAATTAGGTCTACGATGTAAAGACAAAACCCATACTGTAAAATTATCAGTAAAAATGTTGAAAACATAATGCACACTACTATATTCCTTACATAAGTTTTTTGTGAAAGTTCACCCCCAAAACACAAAAGGGATGTTCAGCCTCAGTCACCATTCACATTCATTGTATGAAAAAAGATGCAATAAAGGTGAATGGTAACTGAGGTAGTCATTCTGTCTAAAATCTTCTTTTGTCTTCCACAGTAAAAAGAAAGTCAGTGAGTAAATAATGTCAAAAACAGAAAGTACACACACACACACACACACACACACACACACACACACACACACACACACACACACACAAAGACTTTCAAATTGTTTTTTATACTATACTATCTTAAATTCATGCCAGTGTCTTTTATTACGTTCCTTTTAATGCTTTTCTGAAGTAAGTCAAAATGATTAAGGAATACTGCTAGAAGTCATTAATTTTATAATTTAATTTTAAATTGCATCCTTTATTTTGTACAACTTTAAGATTAAGTAAACGGTCGATACTTCAAAATGATATTACAGCTAATATGTAAGTCAGTCTGTCAAATAAAGGCCACTAGTGATGAATATAATAAAAACAAGGTTTTGCCACGTATACAGAACAGTCAACCTTGTTAAGATGCCTGTTTTTTCCACAGAGATCTAAAGCACAGCAGGGGAACGTCTGGCCTCAGGGGGTATAAGGCCCACAAGACCATTTTACCCGGCCCACAACAGCATTCAAGAAATAATTTTAAAAGCAAAAAATATAATTGATTCCATTAACATAAATAAATAAATAATGATTCAAAATACATTTAAATGACAACAACGCAAAATTTTGTATATTAGAGAGACCTTTTTATTTTTCTTTCTTGGTGCGTGAGCATGTAATGGAATACATCTGTTAATTTCTTATAATTTTGTAATAATTTTGTAAATGGCCCTTTATAGGAAAAAGTTCCCCAGCCCTGATCTAAAGGATAAAGACTGACAGAAATACATTTTCATATGTTTCTGTGATGCTCCTGTTCTACCCGCTCCATACGGGAGCGGGTAGAACAGGACCAGCGAACCAGCGTCTCCGGCATGGGAGGCAGATGCGCTAACAAGGAGGCTAAAGGCTACGGCCTCTAGCATCAGTTGCTAATGCACCTCTTGAGGTCAGGAGAGTGAGGTTTATACACATTGCACAGCTATCTATCAGCTGGCTCCCGTTACACTCACCCCCCTAAACCTCACTCCCATCCGGGTCACGGCACCATTGTGATGCTCCTGTTCTTCCCGATCTGTACGGGACTGGAACCGGCATCTCCAGCATGGTAGGCAGGTGCGCTAACAAGGAGGCTAAGGGCTACAGCCTCTAGTGTCAGTCGCTAGTGCACCTCTTGAGGTCAGGAGAGTGAGGTTTATACACATTGCACAGCTATCTATCAGCTGGCCACTGTTACACTCACTCCCCTAAACCTCACTCCCATCCGGGTCACGGCACCATTGTGATGATCCTGTTCTACCCAATCCGTACGGGACTCGAACCGGCATCTCCGGCATGGGAGGCGGGTGCACTAACAAGGAGGCTAAAGGCTACAGCCTCTAGCGTCAGTCGCTAGTGCACCCCTTGAGGTCAGGAGAGTGAAGTTTATACACATTGCACAGCTATCTATCAGCTGGCTCCTGTTACATCTCTATATTCCAAAATGACACGGCTGTATCCTTGGAGAATCCATTGGTCAAAAAGGTATCAATCATCAAATTGAAAAATGTATTAGAATAATGTTTTCATCCGTGACTACAGAGTGACAGCATCAATCATTTCAGACTATGCTGTACAACCACAGTGATGAAAATACCATCATAAACCTATCTTTCAATGTCTAAAAGATTGCAATGTCAAGCATCTGACACTAATGTGTTTTACATATTGTCAAGAGTGTTTGAAATCATTTAGCATATTATTTACCTTATTCTGATGCATGAAAATCATTTAGTAGATCTTTCAGGAAAAGGAGTGACAGTCAGAAAAGCCTGTAATTTAAAATAAATAAATAAATAAATAAAATATGTCTTTTAAATACTCCATTAGAAAGTCCATGAAGGGGGGGATACATTCACATTTAGACTAACATTCATTAGACATCACATGACTACCCTCCTTGCCTAATTACTTTTAATATAACTGGTTTGTTTTTTAACCCAATGGGAAATCAAACAACTAGGGTGTTTTCATATAACACATGCTGAGTGAACATTATGGCATATTTTATGCAGTGATTGCCTCTTCATTCCTTTCTAATAGCAATACTAATGAATCGCATTGTGCTATCAGAGCAAGCTACAGGTCTCTTGTCTCTGAAGAGAGCTGCTTGTATAGCCGCTTTCAGCTATTACAGTTATGGAAGAAAGCAATCACCCTACTGCAAATGACTGGACTGCAATCCCATATCTATCACATCTGTCTTGCACTGCTGCAGCTGAAGTGATTTAAACAGCTCAAAACACTAGCAATGACACTGTGTTGAGGTTGGTAAAAATGGACGATAAACTGTCCCATATTATAGACAGTTATTTATTAGTTTTGCATAGCCAGACTTTTGACTATCAGCATAAATTCTGGTCCAATTTGCAGTTTATTCTGGCCAAGAAATGTCCCACTTAGATAGGAAAGATCTGTCTGGCCGACATGAAGAATGACCAATCAGTTTGTTTTGTGCCATTTATGGGTTGTTTATCTGAAGTAGCTGATACAACAATTATATACCAACATGGACAAATTTAATTCAAACTATAGCGCGCAACATTCTGGTTCTGGAAGAAAAAAAAAAAAAAAATATATATATATATATATATATATATATATATATATATATATATATATATATATATGTATGTATGTATGTATGTATGTATGTATGTATGTATATATATATATATATATATATATATATATATATATATATATATATATATATATATATATATATATATTTTTTTTTTTTTTTTTTTTTCTTCCTCCATATGGGAATTGATTATTAACAATGATTTTTAATAAACCTTTAAAAACAAACCAATCATGAGCTTTGAGGTTGTGAATCAATGGTGTATGCTTCTGCTGAACCCATCAGTCCACGTTATTTCATAAAAAAAAAAAGTGTTTAATAGCAAAAGTTCTGGCAAAGAACTACACTGCTGGGGGGCCTGGGTGGCTCAGTGAGTAAAGACGCTGACTACCACCCCTGGAGTTCGCAAGTTCGAATCCAGTGTGTGCTGAGTGACTCCAGCCAGGTCTCCTAAGCAACCAAATTGGCCTGGTTGCTAGGGAGGGTAGAATCACATGGGGTAACCTCCTCATGGTCACCATAATGTGGTTCACTCTCGGTGGGGCATGTGGTGAGTTCATTACCTCATATAAGAAGTCAGTTACACAATCTTGTACCTTTATCATTTTGTCCTTGGACCTTTTTGATTCAAATCAAAGTGTGTAATGTTGTGATTACCACTGAGCTGGTGGGTTTTGTTCATATGCTTAGAGCTCTATTATGATTTTTTTTTTTTTTTTTTTTTTTTAAATCCCTATGAATGCAAAAAATACTTCTGGAACCAACAGACACAATAAAATAAAATAAAATAAAAAATAGCTGTACAGATAACTGAAGAAATTTGCAGGAAAGTGTGTAGAATTTGTGATCACAATTATTATCTGTCCATAAGTACAGATTATTTCACAGACACTACTCAAAAAGAAACAACTTGTACAATTCCGGATATCTTGTTTACATGTTACTAAGCTCCTCAAACAAAACTCTGAATATCTCAAGATTTGATGCCACTTATCTGAAAAAGGCAAATTCAATGATTATTTCTTTCTCAAAAACACTCATTCTACCTTGTAAACATGATTTTATTTACAAGCCTGGTGCACCCTTGACTACCAGACATTTTGTAGAGCCAGACAATTAGAACTAGTTATTTGAGCCAACTCTAGCAATTTTTGTTCAGTATGAATCATCCAAACCGTGGGTGGCCAGTGAGACTACTTCCAAAACATAAACAGATCTAAAATATTTTTTTTTGTAAAAAGATTATGTCATGAGTAATCCTCTGATGGCACCACAATTACACCTTCTGCAGATCCAGGGTCTAATACCAAACCTCAACAGTAATATTTTATTTATGATAGATGAACGTTTCTAAATATGGTTTCAAAGCACTGGCTTTGTCCTTCCATTTATATTCTCATAACCCTACTGAATCTTTCCAATGACTTATTACTGCTTTTTTAAAATGAGGAAAAGATCTACTCCTCAATCCAGTAACAAGAGGCAAGGATTATTACACAAATGTGCAGTGAATTGAAAGGCTGTCTTATCCTTTCCCCTCATGGAGGAGAACGTTTGAGACTAATCTAAAGCAGAAACACATCATTACACTTGAGCAAACGAAAGACGATAATCCTGCGTGTTATTTATGGGGCCGTCTAATTAAATTGCCTCACTTTTGCCCTAATACATAATAGTCTGTGTGACTTTCTGCTCATCAGGTAACACATCCTGATTTATTTTTTTTTTTTTTTAATGAAATCTTGCATCGAAAGTACTTTGATTAGGATCAGCATGTTTAACTCAAAGAACCACCACATTCTGTTCGCACTCCAGAATTTCTCCTCAAAATACCAAAATACCAGATTTCGAAACAATGATGCTTTTAAAGCTGAAAAGTGTAACTTCATTGATGTTACTATATTTTCACCAATACCAGATCAAAATGCAAAGACAACTATAAGAAGTCATTCATAGTAAACACTGTAAACAATTTGTCTCTGTGGCACTATTAAAATACTGTTCTGCATGCTTGAGCATCCCAAACAGCCCGACACAGCAACTTTGACTCAACTGATGGTGTGAGTTTGGGCAAATGAGGGAGTATTCTGGAAGGTTGTTAGAAAACAATTTTTATTTTTAAAGTTCAATGTGGTGGCCCAAGAGGCTCAGAAATTGCACACTTCGGCTTCAACTGTGTGACTGTGTGTAAACTTTGGTGCAAATTAAACTTTTGATGATGCCACCCCAAGCTGATGGAACATATGGTGTGTGATCCTCACCTTTTATGCACTAACTGCACTGAGCTGAAACTCATCCTTCACCTCTTCCCACCTGAGTCTCACTTTCCTGTTCTTCATCCTCTCTGCTCCCTTTGCCACTAACAGTGCTGGATTCCCTGCATGTACTGCTTTGCCCGCACCAGCGCTGTGCCGTGTTTCTCTCTTGATCCTCTGTGTTTATGCTAAACTTCTTAAATTAAAACTTTTCCATGATGTTTCTACCTAATTCTACCTACACATCTTATTTAATATTGTTTATTTATTCGCTTACTTACTGGGGATTGTAAGGCACTGTTCTTTGTAAAGCTGCTTTGGAACAAATTGTATTGTAAATGGCGCTATACAAATACATATTTGACTTTAATTAAATGAACCCAGGGGACTCTATAAGCAATAGATGTAGCTCATTATTAAAGGTGAAGTGTTTACCCCAAACTTATGTCAGACTGGTCAAGACGCTCAAACAAACAGAGAAATATTCTGAAAGCACCACAGAGCCACAGTGTTTAAATTTTTTATGGGAAATAAACCTACAAAAGGCTTAATTATAGTAGTTTCTGCATATTAGCCTTTGATAGGAGAAAGCATTTTAACATCGCAAAAAAAAAAAAAAAAAAACACACACTTTACCTTTAAACAATAGGCCAATGGAGGTAATGCAAAACACCTAACTCATTGTTTACTGATACATTGTCAAAAAGATATATTTCAAATAGCCATCTCTATCTGTGACCGCCTCTCCCCTCTGTGGTACATGCCTTCAAAACTGACCTATGGCATTCCCATGCATCAAATGCTCCTTTGGAGCTTTACCTAGTGTGTAGGCGCCCTAATGCTTGCTTTGTCTCCCTCCGCCTGGCCAGCGAATATGGTAATGAAGCTTATACCTGAAAATCACTAGAAAAATCGGCCAATGTGGTGCCGGTTTAAAGCAGAAAATGATATCTTTATATTTTTAAATACTGTTATTTATCTCATATTCAGTTTTTTCCACAACAAGTTTCAAGTAAATCACGAAACATCTTGAAAAAGTTTTTATTAAATGTGGAAAATACGTGCAAAACACTTGTGATGGATTACTGCATGAACCTGAAAATTACAATGCTTCTGTCATTAATTTAGATGAGTCAAGAATCTGTAGTTAAGATTTATAATCTTGCATTAAAGCATCACTCAAGTTTGTTTGCTCAATTTCATGTTTGTCTGAACAAATCCTCTGTGTAAAGACATCTTGGTAGCCACAGTTTCTTTGTTTTACTTCTCATAATTGTTTTCCTTGTTATTCACCAAAAACACAAAACCAACAACAGGGTAAAACAACAGGGACAACAGTGCTCCATATAACGTTATTAGCATCATGATGACCTTCCTCACTCTGAGATGTTTCTCTCTCAAGAATCAGTAGACGGCCTTTGTGTCACATTTTCTGCATTTAGACCACCCACATAACACAACTTAAAAGCACATATGCTACTTTCTACAGTACAGTTTTGTGCCAGTACAGTATACACAGAGTACAGTATCCAGGTTTAGCTAAAAAAGAAATAGTATACATACTCTAAACTTTTCAATATTTGTGCATTTTGAGCCAATTTGACCAATTTTGCTGTGGTTCTTTGAGCTAAGCATGCTTGTTTTAATCAAATTACCTTTGGTGCAACATTTCAAGAGAGATCAAAAAGATATTACATCATTAGCAGAATGTTGCATAGAACATTATGCACTAGAGTGCAAAGACCCTTTTTTTTAAGGATATAAAATAACAAGTAGTTTGTTTTCTGTTTTAAATAGTCATTGCTTCTAATCAGGGGACATGGTGAAGACTTGATATGCCAAAAGCTGGAGAAGTTATTCAGTGAGAATACTGGGCAAATTGGATGTGTGAGTGCGAGTTTCAACAGCACTATTCCAGCCAGCTTCAGTCTCCACACCACCTGTACATGTCTGCCCTTGCACTGCTAGCTGAGAAGGACAAAACAGGTATGATTAGATGAGATCATCCATTACAGATCTCTCACTACCCTGTGACGTTGTGTGCCGGTATGGAAAACTGCTCACATGCACGTTTGTTTGCACCCATCCTTAATCATCTTGATTGGAATATGCAGTGAGAGAGAGAGAGAGAAAGTTATAAATATGGCAGATTGGAACAATATGGGGGAAAGACCAGTAAGATGAGAACGGAATGGAGAGGAACATAAGTGTAGGAGAGTCTGGTGAAAGGAAGGAGGCGGTGGGGACATTACAGGAGCTTCTGTTCGCTGTGCTGCCAATTGCACTGTCCAATTCAACAGAAACCAATGTCACTGTTTTGGTGAGTGAGACGTCTGAAGGATCACATTGCAATGCAGAAACGAAAGCAACTGTTTGGAGTCTGCACTTGATCTGCAGACAGCAATGACAGAAAAGTTGAGGAAGTGTCTTGCATGTTCCAGGTATTTGTTCTTGACTACGTTTCCCCAACTGACCTCAAGGAGTTTCCCAGTCAATAATAGGTTTTGAGAGCTATTCTGGGCAAATTATTATTTATTTTTTTTGACAGACCTAACATGTCTGGCACCCAAATCTGTTTAATTCTTCATAATTTAAATTTACATTTGGGTGTGCCACCATTACACTTCAAATGAAATAATGAGCTATATCTACATCAAATATGCAAATTGTCAAAAATACTACTCTTATGTACCAAGGAAGAAAGAAAAACAGAGGGGTTTTCAGGTAGCATTCTGATGATTTATAGTAAGTTTATCCCCTAACCCAAACTCCAAACTTAACCATAACCATAAAATGTAATACTGTACCTAAACCCTAAACCTTACCATAATTTTAAAAGGAAAACCACTGTTGTGTACCACAGAAGTAAGAAAACAAGGCGTATTACAGTTTATAAACATACGTCAGTCTTTTTACTGCAAAATGAAAAACAAAATGTCTTCACAGATGCTTCTTTAATTTAAAGACATAGATAGGATATTAGCAAAAATTGTGTGTATGTGTGTATGTGAATAAAAGTCATTCGCAAGTTGTATGATTTCGCCATGTTGTGAATTATTACAAATTGTCATTAGACTGCATTGATAACATTCAATAAATGGTTTGTATTGCTGTATTTCTGGTATGCTCTTGTTAGCTTGCTCTACTTGGCCCAAATTGTATGTTTATCCTTTTGAATTTTTGTGCACAAATTTTTATAAAAAATATTGGTCTGATTTCATGAAAATTAATGACTGTGGTTCCTTACATTTTAACAGTTTCGAGGTGAAATGTCCACTGTGTTGCACTTAAAGAGAGTTACATTTTCTACAAAATAGATAAGGTTTTTAAAGTTAATGCTCTATCGATTTTAAATCATCAAAACGGACCTCCCTACTCTAAACCTTAAACCTTAACTTAACCGATAGTGCCATAAAAAAAGAAAAAGAAAAAAACGTGCTTAAGCACCCACATCATTTTGTGGAGCTTCTATGAGACTTTTGGCTCACGTGTCGACTCACTTCCTCTTTAGGACTCATATGTTGGCCCTTTGCATCACTAGTGAAATGCTTTATCAGTTGCGCAACCATGCAATTTGATCTTGCATGAACAGGCTTATTCATTTAGTTAGTTAATTATACAATACATTAAAATGTGTCGCCTTACAAGTCATGCACAATAGTATATGTTTTTATGTCATTAGATAGCATTGTGTGAGGAACAGGGCAAAAGTTAAGTGTTTATAAACTCATAATCTGCCATTTTACTTGTGATATGTGTAAAAGGCAGGGGTTAAATTGGGATTTCTGAGGTAGGGGAACCCTAAAATCGGGTGATGCACTATAGTGAATCCCATTGTATATTTGCAACAAAACATTTTCTTTTTTCCAAAAAGAAAAAAAAACAAAAAACACAAAATACAAATAAATACTGAATAAACAAAAAAGGAGTACACACATAAATACAAAAATAACAGTGAAACATTTGACAGTGTGTTGGTCGAGTGGTCTTTTGATCTCAAGTTGTATGATATATTGATGTATGGATGCGAGTGATTCTGGATTCAAAACCAATTTGTGTGTACAGCTTTTTAACAAAACTAAGCAAAATCGTTACAGCATATCAGTGGATCTAAGAAAAAGGTGAGCAGTTGATTCCATTCTTTAAAAAAAGAGATCGAACCACAGCCCGATACAGAGGCGGAACGCTTTGTCTCGTGCTGCTCTTGTATTCTGCCTCTACCAGCATCCACAACTGACTAGAGCGAAGCACAATGAACTTGAAATATTTTTGAAAAAGTACACTTGCTAAATAGAGACGGAATACGTAAAATGAATCAGACAAAGGCTGCATCGGAGAATACACGCTGGTATGTGAGAATACACATACCAGCCCAATTTAATCCCTGGTAAAAGGGAATAAAAGTCATTGTTGTTGTAACACCTCTAAAGTTTCATTTCACCAGGAAACTGCTGCGATATGTACAATGAGCCAAGAAAAAAAACTTTTCCAAAATTGTGGGTATAGTAACATGATTCTATGAGACCAGGTTGAAAAATATATACCTGAAAGATTTGAAAAGGCTTATTTGTTATATCACTAAAACACTTGACCACAATATAGGATGAGGTTCAAACTGCAATTGAACAGCACTGTAAGTCGCTGTAAGGATATATTTTGTCACTGCTTACTCACAAAACATTTTACAGCTATGTTTGCATATTTATATTGACAAACTTACATGCAATGATGATTTTGTATTACTGTATTTGATGACGTCAGTTACACATTTGCAAACTTTTTTCTTCCAAAGCCTTAATGACCTTCATTTGTCTTCTACATTGAGTAGTTTTAGAAGAATAATGCTTTGTGTACCATGGAGAAAGAGCTCAGAGAAAAACCTCAGGTTTCAGATTGCACTGGACTCTAACACATTGCATGTCCCCTCTCATATTGCATCTGATCAATACATCTGATCGATACCACAGCAGACGATGAGGCCATTTACAGAGACACATACCTCCAGCTGCAGTCATCAACCACATAAATAGATGTACTGCTGATACAGTACAAAATGGCAAATGTGAAATTTAATGGAACGCTGTCCTGTTCAAAGAATGCTCAAGAGTGACCTAAAACCGTAATTAAAGCAAGCATGAAATATGTTGGGACACTTAAAACAAGCATGTGGATATCAAATGAGATATTTGAGAACGGTACTGCAGTCTCCCTTATAAGCGTGCATATATCAAACAAAATGTGTGAGAATGGTAGTTCAGGCACTCTTTGAATTTTGAGCAGAGAGGAGGCAGTAACAAGCTTCGAAGGCTCATCTTTTAAGAGCAATAGAGTCACACTAGATGACAGAAATAGACATAGTGCTATAGTTTGTGTAGGCAGACTTTAGCTGAGCATGGCATGTTTTAATAAAGCTGAGACAAAGCATAAGAGAAAAGGCACACCAAGACCCCATCTGTTCACAAACCTTTCAGATCCATTCTCAAGAACACTAGGCTGAAATTGCACACCACTCAGCATGGAACTGTAGGGTGTAAGGGAAAAAGAGCACACTGCAAACAATTAAATATCTTAAGTGCACTTAAGAGACTCGACAAAGGAACCAGAAAGTGAGAGTTTCTTCTTATATTGCATCATGTATGCATGGTACTCTTACGGACATGCTAAAATACAAGGAAGTCTATGCTATTAATGTATTCTGATTTATTAGATGTAGTCTGAAGTATTAAAATTGCAGGTTAAAGGGACAGTTCACCCAAAAAAAAAAAAAAAAAAAAAAATTCTGTCATCACTTTAACTCAAGATATTCCATAATGTATGACTTTCTTTATTCCTTGGAAAACAAAAGGAGATGTTAAGCAGAATGATATCCTCAGCCACCATTCACTTGCATAGTATGGAAAAAGATGCAAAGACAGTGAATGGTGATGCAAGAATAACATACTACCAAACATACTACCAACATCTCCTTTTGTGTTCCACACAAAGAAACCAAGTCATATTGATTTGAAACAACATGAAGGAGAGTAATGAGCCAATGGGTGAACTACCCCTTTAAGAATCTGCAATAAAACAAAAAAGACTAATGGTTGATTAATTAAAATTGGACTGAAGACTTTATAATTAATTGAACTGCATTAAGCTTCGATTTAGCAGTGTTCTTAACAGGCAAGCCAAACTTCAATTAACACTTGCATTTCTAATTACAAAAAATAAGCACCTTAGCTTGTCTGTTTGTTCAGTTATTTATGCCCACAGTAATTTGTGTCAGGACAAAGTACTAAAGGTTAATGAGCATTTGATATGGTGGCATTTAATTAGCAAAAAACACTTGATCTCTGCAATGTCAAAAATCTGACAGATTTTCTGACTGTGCAGATGGTCTGAAAACGTGATAAAAATGGTGTTACTGTTTTTTGGCGCATATCTGAATTACTGTATGTTACGCATCCCAAGCTGAGATGGATTTGGCTGCGGGCAAAGCTAATTGTTTTTGGAATATGAATGCAAAGCGATCGACTGCACTGTAAATCATGACAAATGTTTGAGTATCGACACCTGATTTAGTGAGCTCGTGCTCTGTGGAGAGAACATAGCTTTTGTCCTACTTTTTTTTTTTTTTTTTCTCCCCCCAGGCTGTGTGTCTTAAGTCAATATCCATCAACGATTTGAAATTACAGCCAGATTAAATCCCAATTTCATCACTAGGAGTCACATCTGCAGAGTTTCATTTCATTACATCAGCCTAGAAAAGGAGAATCAAAGTTGTTTGTCAACCTTTATTAATCCAACCAAAATGTCAACACAACCCAAAACAATGCCAAACCAGTTATACCAAGGTTTCCTCATCCGAACATTAAATGATGTAAACTTTTCACATATAGAGACATCAAGAAAAAATCCTCAAACCCATTTAAGAAGGAAAAGACTTGAAAAAATGGTTTACCTTGTACGATGAGGTGCACTTTCGTTGACTCCGGTTTCTTGTTTGTGAGAATGGAACATACATAAGGGCCCTCATCATATAAGTTCACATTTAGAATCTTTATACTGTATTCAGTGACTGCTGTGCTTAGTAGGACCACCCGGGGGTCCAGAGACCACTTTTCATTGCCAGTGAAGAGAATAGTTGTCCGGTTGAGCCATGCCACCCGTGACACTTTGTTGTCCACATTGCACCTGTTAAACGAGAGACAGACACAAGACGTGATTAATTGTCCTATGTTACACAGGAAAATTTTAACCATAAAGATACACATGGTTAGAATCATGGAACTTTGTTTTATGATGTCTTTTTGGGTGTCTTCATCTTCCCTGAAGATGCCCTGCAATTTAATAAAGACAACTCATTTTAAAATGGTATTCTTTATACATGAAACAATAATGAAAGTGTTCTACAATGACTATGGATATTGGGAGAGTCTCTTTTTATCACCTAGTACAATTATTTTTAAGTCAGTTTTAGAGTAGCCAAGCTTACTTCTTCCTGAAGAAAAAGCCAAAAAAAAAAAAAAAAAGCCAAAAAAAAAAAAAAAAAAAAAAGATTCTATATTCTACACACAATATCGAGTCCTTACCCCAAGCCTAAACTTCAACTCAACAGACTTTGCTGAAGAAATACCATAATGCCCATAGTATCACTTCAGCTTCTTCAGAATACAAAAAATGTGACAAGGCAACAGGTAATATAAACAGATCTCTGCTTCTTTCTCTTTTTTCTGTTATAGATCTTAAGAACAAGTTTGAAAATTACAATAGCTTTTCATCTCATCCAAGTCGAATAGCAGTGCAGAAAAATTAGGGCAATTCTGGGCAATAGCCATCTTTCATTTTAGAAGAATCTGGAAATTGCAATACAGTCTCAGTCTCCTTCCCAAGAAAGGACATTTATTTTAATTTATTTTTCTCCCCAATTTGGAATGCCCAATCCCCAATGCACTCTAAGTCCTCATGGTGGCATAGTGACTCAGTTGCCTCTGCATCTGAGACCATCAGTCCGTGCATCTTATCACGTGGCTTGTTGAGCGTGTTACCGCAGAGAAATAGCGCGTGTGGAGGCTTCATACAATCCACAACGATATCCACGTACAACTCACCACACACCCCACCGAGAGCGAACCACATTATAGCGACCACGAGGAGGTTACCCCATGTGACTCTACCCTCCCTAGCAACCGGGCCAATTTGGTTGCTTAGGAGACCTGGCTGGAGTCACTCAGCACACCCTGGGATTCTAACACGGAATCTCCAGGGGTGGTAGTCAGCATCTTTACTCGCTGAGCTACCCAGGCCCCCAAGAGGAAAGGACATTTCTTAAAACTGCAGAAAAAGACGTAGAAGCACGACCATTACTTATCGTTTTAAAGCTTTCGAATGATAGCTCTAAAGGTTTGAACTAATTGAAAGCCAGAACTACATATTGCAAAACTCAACTCTCAAACTCAAAGCAATTTACCATCTAAAAAGGAAAATACTCTTTTCAATGTTTATATTGTTATCTGGCATTTGCTTTATTTGCCAGTAGTTATTTAATACTACAGTAGCAGAGAATGTACTGTTGACCTAGTTTTCATCAATGACACTTACAAGGTGCATGGAGCATTATCAAAATGCCATTGCCAAACCATTCACGTCAGCATGCCAAAACACACTGTAATTCATATTAGTCTTTAAGAGGGCTTCTTACTCAAGGTCAAAATCAGTAAATGGATTATCAGACCCTTTACTGGAGAATTTCCCAGCTCCGAAAATTAGTCAACAAGAGGGTACTTCTCAAGATTTGACAAATCTGGAGGGCAACAATAGCAAGTGTGAAGTGAATCCTTTCTCAGGATATTCTTCAAAGGGAAAAGCTCTTTCTGAGTCTGTTAATCTATGCAGAGTACTGGAGCGCAAGAGAGCTTGCAGAGGATTTGAACCATAGAAAACCACAAGATTAAGTGCCGGTCTATAATCATGCATGCTCTGCAATTTTTGCTTGGGAATCACTATGCACATTTGAACAATAGAATGGATTTATTTTTAAAGTTCAGTTCAGATATTTCAGTCTAAAAATAACCTTATAGCCTTAACACATTGAATATGTTGAAAAAAAAAAAAAGAAATGATAAAAGAAAGAAAAAAAAACTGTGTGCAAGAACTTACTGCTGCTTTTCCCACAATAAAGTAAATTCTTATAACAACATCCTCCAAATTTTACTATGCATGTTAATTCTGCATGCAGCATCCCTCCATCTTCCAAACCAGGCTGTTCGTCATGTTCCAATATATGTGTAGTTGATAAGTATTTGGATTTATACCTTTATTTTACCTGAGAGGAACACATTGAGTTTAAAACCATAAACGCCATTGTAATGACATTAGCTTGATGGTGAAAAAAACATGGGGCCTATGCCAAGAGATCATTTTAAATGTATAAATTATAAATTTACGTGGTTTATTGTTGAACACTTTGCATTGTGAATAGGCAGATAGATCCAACAGTGAAATCTGAAACAGTAGGTTGACTTTTCTTTAGCTAAAATCGGTCTGTGCTTACCGAAATTCGAAACACTGCCCCCAGTGGCCAAAGCGGTAAGTATTGTTTGGGCACGTGTAAGCTCCATTTTCCGGATGTTATCTACACAGGGGAATGCCAAAAGCAAGTTGAAGGGAGTTGTTTTTAGCTGTACAGGTAGTAATACAATGAAGAGGAATGCTTATTTTTATAAAATGCACCCCAACCCAACCCCCAAACCTAAACCTAACCATCACTGGAGTAAAAATGTAATGTTAGAGGGAAAAACGTCCTGGTAACTTGTGTAACCTCCGTTCCCTGATGGAGGGAACGAGACGTTGTGTCGATGTAGTGACATTAGGGGTCACTCTTGGGAGCCTGAAACACCTCTGGTCTTTGATAAAAGGCCATTGAAAATTGGCGAGTGGTATTTGCATACCACTCCCCTGGACATACGGGTATAAAAGGTGCTGGTATGTAACCACTCATTCAGGTTTTGTGCTGAGGAGCCGAGACAATGTCCCGGTCATTTCAGCGGGTAGTTAAGCATTATGGCAGGAGGGACACAACATCTCGTTCCCTCCATCAGGGAACGGAGGTTACACAAGTAACCAGGATGTTCCCTATCTGTCACTCACTTGACATTGTGTCGATGTAGTGACACTAGGGATCCCTATAGGAAACGCCACAACTGGTTGAATTGTGTTACGTGAACTGGCGGTGTGTGACGGACAGACCACTGTGTGCCTCATAGCCAGTGCACCAGGCCAACATGTAACCTCCCCCAATGCTGTTATGAGTGTCGAACGGTCCTTCGAGGACAAGTCAACTGCCCAAAAGATAGAGACAGGCTAGCCCAATCGTGGCCTCTTATCCTCTTTTTTTTTCCTCTCCCCCCAAAAAAAAGGAATTAACCGACTGGGGCCACCAGGTCTACGTCGGGGTGTGTCCCTCCCAAGGGGAAGACACCGTGGAGACCACACCCCACCCGGGGGGGGGGGGGGGGGGTTGAGAGAAGATAAGTCACATGGTCTTGCCGAGCTTTGTCGGAAGTATGTCATGTGTCCCATGGTAGGTCCTACCCTAAGGGGGAGGAGTTTCTACAAGCATGGTGACTGGGGCAGAGGGGCCTCTGCCCAACGAAGATGCAGTTTACCAACAGGGAAACGAATTAGCAGAAGATATATGTCACATGGGGTTACCTATGGGGAACCAACACATGCAGAGTACCTACCCCAGTACAGGGCTTAGTTAGCACATGTACTGAGCCAGCAGTGAGTTTCTCCGCGAACTCATCTGCCACAGGGCTCGGAGGAAATCATCCAGGGAACACAGTTTGTGAACACTACTAGGAGTCAACAGCGCATGTCTTCAGCTCAGGGGAGGAGAAAGGCGCTATGCACAAGCGATACACCTGGCCAGCTGTCTTGGACTTACCTGCTTGAGCCTGCCACTACACGGGACGAAACCGGTTCCACCCGGAGATTGTAGAACCTCGCAAAGGTGTTGGGTGTTGCCCAGCCTGCTGCTCTGCAAATGTCTGTTAGAGAGGCATCACTGGTCAAGGCCCAGGAGGCCGCTACACTCCTGGTAGAATGGGCTCGTAGCCCTGCCGGGGGCGGCTCGTCCTGGGCATGATATACCATTGTTATGGTGTCAATGAGCCAGTGGGTGATCCTCTGCTTGGAGACAGTGCTTCCTTTCCGCTGTCCACCAAATCAGACAAAGAGCTGCTCAGAGACTCTAAAGCTCTGCGTGCGATCCAAATAGATGCATAAAGTGCGCACCAGACACAGCAACGTCAGGGCTGGGTCTGCCTCCTCCTGGGGCAGCGCTTGTAGGTTCACCACCTGGTCCCTAAAAGGGGTCGTGGGAACCTTGGGCACATAGCCCGGTCGGGGTCTCAGGATCATGTGAGAGTAGCCCGGACCGAACTCCAGGCACGTTTCGCTGACAGAGAACACTTGCAGGTCTCCTACCCTCTTGATGGAAGTGAGCGCAGTCAGGAGGGCAGTCTTCAAAGAGAGTGCCTTAAGCTCAGCTGACTGCAGGGGCTTTCCATAGGCCCTGAAGAACTACAGAGAGGTCCCATGAGGGAACGAGGAGCGGTCTGAAGGGATTCAACCTTCTGGCACCTCTCAGGAACCTGATGATCAGGTCGTGCTTCCCTAAGACTTACCATCCACTGTGTCGTGGTGTGCCGCTATAGCGGCTACATACACCTTCAAGGTGGAGGGGGACAGCCGCCCTTCCAACCTCTCCTGCATGAAGGAAAGCACCGATCTGACTGCGCATCTCTGGGGGTCTTCGAGTCGGGAAGAACACCACTTAGTGAACAAATGCCACTTCAAGGCATACAGGCACCTTGTAGAGGGGGCCCTAGCCTGAGTGATTGTGTCTACCAACACGGGTGGTAGGCCACTTAAGTCGCTTGTCATTGAGTCGGCATAATGTGGCCAATCCTAATGTACTGGAAGTTTTGGAAACAACATGCCGACCTCCTGTGTGATCATGTTTGAATAGGAAGGTCATCATTCCAATCCCACCAAGGGCACCTTCTCTGACCATTTTGAGCAAGACACTTAAAACCCCTTCTAATGTAGGGAAGCAGTAGAACAGAATGTGTGCTTTGAATTTCTCTGTCTGCCTGTGACATATAAAATGATCAATATGCAAGAAAATAATTCTTATAGTGACTGACTGAACTGCAAGGTAAATCCTAAAGCTCTAATCTACAATGATAAATAATTCTAAATATCCTTAAGTTCAAAAAACGAATACATTTGTGTTGTATAAACCAACATTAACAGGCCCAAGACTTGTTTTTAATCCTTTAAGATGAAGTGAGTAATTTTTTTTTTAATGTTACAATGCTTGCTCCTACACAGCTTAATATGTAGAGACAAATAATTAAAGGGATAGTTCAGAAAAGTCTCTTTATCATTTACGCACCCTCATGCCATCCCAGATGTGTTTGACTTTCTTTCTTCTGCTGAACAGAAACAAAGGTTTTTATAAGAATGTTTCAGCTCTGTAGGTCCATACAATGCAAGTGAATGGGTGCCAAAATATAAACATATCTTAAAAGTAATCCATACAACTCCAGTGGTTAAATCCATATCTTCTGAAGCGAAATGATAGGTGTGGGTGAGAAACAGTTTAATATTTAAGTCCTTTTTACTATCACTCTCACTTTTACTTTTACATTCTTCTGCTTTTGTTTTTGGTGATTCATATCACCACCTACTGGGCAGGGAGGAGAATTTCTGTGACTTTATGTGCTTTTTGGAGCTAAATTTTTTTGCCACCCATTCACTTGCATTGTATGGACCTACAGAGCTGAGATATTCTTCTAAAAATCTTCATTTGTGTTATGCAGAAGAAAGTCATACACATCTGGAATGGCATGAGGGTGAGTTAATGATGAGAGAATTTTCAGTTTTGTGTGAACTATCCCTTTTAAGTTGTTTGTACGTAGCTTGATTCCCCCGAAAAGTGAACACACTTTAACTCAATCAAATAATTGTACTGTTTCAAATCTGACATAGCAACACTGGTTAAACCAATGGCTAGAGTTTGGGGAGGGATTATCCGTGTGAAAAAATTACACACTTCACCTTTAAAATATACAAATATTTATGTTTATGCCAAAGTAGGACAAACTGTATTCTGCAATGTCATCACACAGTATTTGCGTACATCAAACAGCATGCAAAATCATCCCTCTCAAACAGCCAGTGCATACATTGACATATGCATATCAACCAATTTAGCTATTATAAATGCAATATGTTAAAAGTCATTCCATACTGTGCTTAAAATAACTGTCACTTGAGTATAAGACTAGGAAAAAAGCATATAGATCTTCACACAATGTGCTAAAAAGTAAGAGGTGTTTCTTGGAAGGCAGAACCTCCATTATCCAGCATTGACAGGGTGAGATCAGACCTCATTCAGTGAACTAATGACTCTGTCACACCAGCCCCTTGCACTTCAGCATAATGGACTGTCAGCCACCTTGGTGCAAGAATGTTTATATAAAGAAATATCTTCTCAACTCAAGCATGTTTAAAATACAGAGATGGATTACCGATATTTTCCACAACACCCTTATTCAAAGAGACAAAGCTACTGTGAACTTCCATTTACTTCAGTTGTTTGAATTAGATGTTTTAGATTTTTATTAAACAGAAATGTAGTCTTTAAGGTTAGGCTGCATACATAATATTACAGTCCGGATGTGTCGCAAATCTGAAAACCTAACACAAAACTATTCAGGCTAGAAGCAATGAACTCACAAACAGATGAGGTTATTCAGGTTAATGCTATTTCAAGTTTGAAATCACCAAAACCTACTACCCTACCCTTAACCTTAAATCTAAGCCTAACAAATAGTGACAGAAAAATGCAATTGCTCAAGCAACTACACTATATTGCCAAAAGTATTCGCTCACCCATCCAAATAATTGAATTCAGGTGTTCCAATCACTTCCATGGCCACAGGTGTATAAAATGAAGCACCTAGGCATGCAGACTGCTTCTACAAACATTTGTGAAAGAATGGGCCGCTCTCAGGAGCTCAGTGAATTCCAGCGTGGCACTGTGATAGGATGCCACCTGTGCAACAAGTCCAGTCGTGACATTTCCTCGCTACTAAATATTCCACAGTCAACTGTCAGTGGTATTATAACAAAGTGGAAGCGATTGAGAATGACAGCAACTCAGCCACGTAGTGGTAGGCTACGTAAAATGACAGAGCGGGGTCAGCGGATGCTGAGGCGCATAGTGCGCAGAGGTCACCAACTTTCTGCAGAGTCAATCGCTACAGACACCCAAAGTTCATGTGGCCTTCAGATTAGCTCAAGAACAGTGCGTAGAGAGCTTCATGGAATGGGTTTCCATGGCCGAGCATCTGCATCCAAGCCATACATCACCAAGTACAATGCAAAGCGTCAGATGCAGTGGTGTAAAGCACGCCGCCACTGGACTCTAGAGCAGTGGAGACGCGTTCTCTGGAGTGACGAATCACGCTTCTCCATCTGGCAATCTGATGGACGAGTCTGGGTTTGGCGGTTGCCAGGAGAACGGTACTTGTCTGACTGCATTGTGCCAACTGTGAAGTTTTGTGGAGGGGGGATTATGGTGTGGGGTTGTTTTTCAGGAGCTGGGCTTGGCCCCTTAGTTCCAGTGAAAGGAACTCTGAATGCTTCAGCATACCAAGAGATTTTGGACACACTCCTAAACCTTGTGGAAAGCCTTCCCAGAATAGTTGAAGCTGTTATAGCTGCAAAGGGTGGGCCGACGTCATATTAAACCCTATGGATTAAGAATGGGATGTCACTTAAGTTCATATGCGTCTAAAGGCAGGTGAGCGAATACTTTTGGCAATATAGTGTATGTCATTTTGTGGAGTTTCTATGACACTTTCGACTCAAGTGTCGACTCGCATGCTCTTCAGGACTCATACCCTGGTGCAGTTAAGCTTTCACACAACTTGATTTTGCTTAAACAAGCTCATAAATGTGGTAAGTTATGTAATGCAAATGTTAAAATGCATCATCTTAGAAGTCAGTGATTTGATGTCATAAGCACTGTTCGAATTGAGTTTTTATTTTTAATTTTTTTTTTTATTTTTTTTTTTATATTTTTAAAAACGATGAAAGCATGTTTCCCACAGTTTTTCATTAAATTAACACATTTTCATTGATTTGCATGTTTATACTTATATTTAACAAACAATCATATGTGGAAGCTTAAATAAAAATCTTATTTACCTTCATATATTTTTAATTACACAAGGTGTGCAAAAACTACTTCACTTATTTTTTGGAAACTAGATGAATATTGCATCATACAAAATTATTACTGTGGAACCCAGACAGGAAGTAATTGCATTTGCATAATCAGTGGCAAGCATTATTTGGAGATTGCATTTTCCATCTAACTTAATATTTTTACTCCACTGATACAGTTTAGGTTTGGGGTTTGAGTTGGGGGGGGGGTCAGTTTATAAAATATGCTTCACGACTCGCTTTTGGCGCCCCTCCATGGACTTTATCACCCCCGGAAAATGGAGCTCAAACGTGCTCATATGCACAATAACACTTACAGCTTTGGCCACTGGGGGCAGTGTTTCAAATTTCAAAGTAAGTAAATGTCTAAAATATTTTTTTCTGTGATTAATAATATGTCTAGATCATGCAGATATTATGGTACTGTTGAATGCTTTGATCATATTAGATTTTGAGCTTGTTATGTCAATGTTGTAATTTTACAATACTGGGTGAAAGGGGTAGCAAAATTTGCCTGTGCACATTACATGGATGAATTGTACTTCTCACCTGTTCCATGTGAAAAAAATACTAAAAGAAACATACTATTTTTGATCATTCACAAGTTTAAAATGTCTTCTTTGTTACCATTTTGAGTTTCAATCAAAATTAAATTATTATTAAATTATAGGTTCAAGTTGAATTAAAGAATACATTATTTCTTTGAGAATTTCAAAGTATTTGTGAAGCAATATTTGAAACTATCTGTATCTTATCATTTATAAAATATACTTAACTGGTCCTGTTTTCTTTTCTGGGCTTTGCTTGTTTGCCCAAATATCTGCTTGCTCCATGAGGGACAGGTGATAATGTTCTGGAATGTGGGGGGTATAAGTGCTATTAGCATGATAAGTAGAGGGCACAATAAGCTAGCCAGACAGTATTGTGTGAACTCTATGGAATGTGTGAATTATGTGGAATGGGTCAATTCTTTAAAACGTGTAAGTATGATTGGGATTTATTTTCATTGAGATTATTTAGCCTGGAAAATAATCAGTGATTTTTCTTTTACATTTCAGAATGCCACCAGCCAGGAAAGACCGTCTTATCTACAATGTGTATGATATCATTGATGCCGTCCAAAATGGGAACAGTGACTTTGAGAAAGACTCTGATACAAGTGATGAAGAGGAATGTGGAGATGCCTGTGAACTGGAAAAGGAAAATAAAAAACCCAATGACCGCCCAACAGATGATTATGTGGACATCATGCCAACAAAACCAAGCCATTCAAGAACACAGACCATGCCCCGTGACAGGTATCGTTGGCTGAAAAAGGATTTTATCAGTACCAACACTGATTTTTCAGGTCAGGGCTATGAACATAACTAAACATAGTAAATGCCAAAGTTTTCATCCAGTTCATCAGGTTTTGTAAATACAATCTGAACATATTTTTTATAATAAACAATTTTTCATAAAAATATGACTTGTCTGATTATCATTATTGTGTGATTATTAGTGTATAGATATATAGGCTACTGTTATGGGGCTACATAAGCAGTACTCCCTGCAAATGAACCATTAGATGTTCTCTACATTTGTTCAGACAGTGAGTAAAATCACTGAAATTCTGCTACCCAACGTTGCAATATTACAACTTTTCCCTAAAAACTTACTAAAATGTAAAAAATTTAAAAACCCATTTATTTCTGCATTAGAGGCCTCCTACAACAACAATTAAAAGGTGAATTTTTATTTTTATCTTTTAAAATGTTTCTATATTTGGATCTCACAGGGTTAAAGAGCACCTGTTATGGTTTTTAAATGTGCCTAATTTTGTTTTAAAGGTCTCATACAATAGATCTGCATGCATCCAAGGTCAAAAAACACTTTTTAATTTGCTCATAATTTAAATTGCAGCTTTTTTCCCAGTGTCAAATGACTCATTCAGTGATCCATTCTAAAGGATTCATTCTAAACTCCTCCTTTCAGAGAGCCTACTATGCTCTGATTGGTCAGATGTCCCAGTCTGTTGTGATTGGTCTACTGCTTAGTGTAGTGTTTGAGGGTGGGTCAAAGCTGTTCGCGAACAGCCAATGAAGACCAGAGGTGCATTTTTTGTTACCAAATTATGTAGGTTAGTACAGGAAACAAGTCTGGAATTACTAACGACTCGTTTCGGGTGTTCAGAATCGGTTCTTTCTTTTGGGAGTCAATAACTCCATTTGTCGTGCACTTTGAGTTTTTATACTTTGCGAGATGTTGTGTCGATGTAGTGACACTAGGAGTCGCTCTCGGGAGCCCCAAACACCTCTGATCTTTGAGAAAAGGCCAATGAGAATTGGCGAGTGGGATTTGCATGCCACTCCCCCGGACATACGGGTATAAATGGAGCTGGCTTGCAACCACTCATTGAAGGAGACGAGACAGGGTCCCGAACATTCCAGCGGGTAGTACGGCGTTGTGGCAAGAGGGACACAATGTCTCATTCCCTCCATCAGGGAACGGAGGTTACGACAGTAACCAAGACATTCCCCTTCTGTCACTCACTCGACGTTGTGTCGATGTAGTGACACTAGGGTTCCCTATGCCAAAACGCCACAACAGCTGAACTGTTACATGAACTGCCGATGCAGGTGCAAGCAAGCTGCTGCATGCATAATAGCAGGTGCATCAGTCTGCACATAGCCTCCCCCACACCCCTGAGGGGGGGAAGCGACGTAACTAGCATGGGAGCAGGCCGTGCCAGCCGCGGCCTTTTCTCTCTATGTTTTCTCTATGTTTTTATGATTCGGCTGGGGCCATCTAATGCTATTATTCACGCCGGGGAAGGTGTTCTTTTCCTTTCCTATTCTTTCAGGGGGAAAAGACCCAGCGGAGACCACATCCTGCCCAACAGGGAGGTAACATGTGGCAATACGTCACATGGGCTCACCAGCCACTCATGGAAGAGGCACTTGTAGGAGCTCTACAAACACAGCGACTGGGGGCAGAGAGAGCTGACAGGGAGACTGTTCCATGGAAAATACATCACAGGGGGTTACCGGAGTAACCGGCACCTGTGGAACACCTATCCCAGTACAGGGCATATTAGCCCACATACTGGGTCCGGCCGCGAATTCCTCCACTGAATTCGCGAGCCACAGGACTAGGGAGGAAGGACATCCAGGGTTCACGGGTTCATGAATACGCATGGGAGAAGAGCGCACGTCTCACGGAGGGGAAAGGCGCTATACGCAAGCGATACACTCGGCCAGCTGTTCCGTATTCCCAAACTTACCTGTTCATACCTGACAAAACATGGGACGAAACCGGCTCAACCCAGAGATTGTAAAATCTCACAAAGGTATTGGGTGTTGCCTAGCCCGCTGCTCTGCAGATGTCTGCTAGAGAGGTGCCACTGGCCAGTGCCCACGAGGATGCCACACTCCTTGTAGAGTGTGCTCGTATTCCCAAAGGTG
Organism: Myxocyprinus asiaticus; assembly: GCF_019703515.2. Classification (NCBI taxonomy): domain Eukaryota; kingdom Metazoa; phylum Chordata; class Actinopteri; order Cypriniformes; family Catostomidae; genus Myxocyprinus; species Myxocyprinus asiaticus. Next base: position 12,783,370 of record NC_059385.1, on the reverse strand, counting down.
CGGGCACAGCCTGGGCCTGGTATGCCAGAGCAATGGCATCCACGATCCAGTGGGCAAGCCTCTGTTTGGAGACAGCATTCCCTTTCTGCTGTCCGCCGAAGCAGACAAAGAGCTGCTCAGAGCGTCTAAAGCTCTGTGTGTGATCCAAGTAGATGCGCAAAGCACGCACCAGACACAGCAATGACAGGGCTGGGTCTGCCTCCTCCCATGGCAGCGCTTGCAGACTCACCACCTGATCCCTGATCAAGGGTCGTGGGAACCTTGGGCACATAGCCCGGTCGGGGTCTCAGGATCACGTGAGAGTCTACAGGACTGAAATCCAGGCAAGTATCGCTGACAGAGAACGCTTGCAGGTCCCCAACCCTCTTGAAGGAGGTGAGCGCAGTCAGGAGGACTGTCTTCAAGGAGAGGATTTTCAGCTCGACTGACTCTAGAGGCTCAAACAGGGCTCTCCGAAGGCCCAGGAGGGCCATGGAGAGATCCCATGAAGAGAAGAGGCATGGCCTAGGAGGATTCAGCCTCCAGGAACCTCTGAGGAACCTGATGATCAGGTCGTGCTTCCCTAGGGACTTACCTTCCACTGCATCGTGGTGTGCTGCTATGGTGGCCACATACACCTTCAAGGTGGAGGGGGACAGCCGCCCCTCCAGCCTCTCCTGCAGGAAGGAAAGCACTGAACTGACTGAGCATCTCTGGGGGTCTTCGCCTCGGGAATAACACAAACTAACGAACAAACGCCACTTCAGGGCATAAAGCTGGCTTGTAGAGGGAGCCCTGGCCTGAGTGATCATGTCAACAACTGCTGGTGGCAGGTCCTTTAGGCCTTCCATGTCGTTGAGCCTGCCCGGGATGTGAGTGGCCCGCAGCGGCCTCAGTTGTTGCTGACTCCAGAGAAGGAGATGGCGGGCAATTTGTGACACGCGACGAGAACGTAAGCTGCCTTGATGATTTATATACGCTACTGCCGCTGTGTTGTCCATCCGGATCAATACGTGCTTGCCCTGGGTCAATGGCAATAGCCTCCGCAGGGCGAGTAGTACAACCAGTAACTCGAGGCAGTTGATGTGCCAACACAGCCGCGGTCCTGTCCAGGAGCCAGCGGCTGCGTGCCCATTGCACACAGTGCCCCAGCCTAACTTGGACGTGTCTGTCGTGACCACGACGCACCTGGACACTTGATGTAGGGGGACTCCTGCCCACAGAAATGCAAGGTCTGTCCAAGGGCTGAACAAGTGGTGGCAGACCAGCATGATAGCCACGCAATGTGTGCTGCGGCGCCATGCCCATCTCAGGACTCGAGTCTGAAGCCAGTGCTGAAGCGGTCTCATTCGGAGAGATAACGACCGCATCCAGGAATCACGCAAAGACGGAAAGGCATCTTTAAAAAGACGTTCACATCAATGTGTTGCTCTAATAGAGAAAATATACTCTTTGCAGAAATATATACTCTTTTTAGCGCTGTCGAAGCGCCCAGGTGCGTACTCTGCACTAATCGTGCAGAAGGAGAGAAAGCCGCTTGAATGCGCTGTATATCCAACAGCATACGCTTCTTCGAGGTGAATGGGCCGGCAGGGAAATTCAGCTCGCTGACACCCAACTGCTTGGCTCCGAAGAAAAAATCTGGATGAGTGGTTGCGAGCCAGCTCCTTTTATACCCGTATGTCCAGGGAGTGGCATGCAAATTCCACTCGCCAACTCTCATTGGCCTTTTCTCAAAGATCAGAGGTGTTTGGGGCTCCCAAGAGCGAGCCCTAGTGTCACTACATCAACACAACGTCGAGTGAGTGACAGTAGGGGAAACCATAATACGTAGGTGCTCTTTAAAAAAAGAGCAGATTTTTATACATTCTAAATTTCAAACATCTCAAAAACCTGTGCTAATGTTCTACCACCCAAAAAGGAATGTTTTAGCAATGAACTGCAGATAACTAAATGCTTTAAAATTTCCAATGCACAGATCTGCATCTCGACAAATTCTGCATTGTGACAAATTTTAAAGTTAGTGTTTAGCATTCAACACTCTTATCTCAGCATGCACATTATAGTCTTATTAAAGAATCATTAAAACATTACAACAGAGGACACAATATTTATCGGACAAATAATATAGGACATAGCTTAATGTTTGGGCAAAGAGAATAAGAGAGGCCATTTCATAAAATGATGCCTGCCATATTTTTCATATCGCTGCTGTGTCGTTTTAAGATATGAGTAGGTCAGTGAGACAGTGTGCTATGGGGATTCGGTGCTTGCAGATCATTGTCGGCAGACAGCCATGTGTCTCAGGGTGAGATTAATGACAGGCAGGCTTTATGTGATGGGAGACTGATGAAGGCCATTACACCAGGGGCAATGAATGGTGGCCACTGTGTTTGGGCTTTCAGATAGAGGGGAAACAGGAATGATTTCCCGATCAAGCACATCGGTGCCAGGTCTTTTATGTGAGCACAATCACAGAATGAGGCACAAAAAATTTACCAAGTATTGTCAGAAGAACACAGAAAAAGAACAGACCTGAAACAGCATTTGCATCACATTTATCTTCCATATTGTGACATATTTTTCATGATTTGTTTGAATTTTTTGTTACACATTGGTTAATATTTTAACAGAAAAGAAAGGTCGAAGCAAGGTGAAGGCAGCTAAAAATTTTATAATAATGTGCATTGATGAATCAATAAGAACAGGGACATTTATTAAAAAAAGCAAATAATGTTAATTTAGATTGTTTTTTGTTTTATTGTAAACATCCTGTATTGTTTTCTCTTCAAGTTAATGTTAATTATGTGTGGTTTAAATTTGTAGTCCATGCAATTTGTTCTGAATTAACAATATAGTTAATCATATTATTTATAACTTAAGAGTCGAAGTATTGAATTGACACTGGATATGTTAGTGAATTAAGGCCAGTAAGGTATTGGTTGCTAACCAAGATGTCATATTTTTACAGAGAATGCATTTTGACATTGTTATTAACCTGGATGTTATGTGTTTCCTTTGTATGCTTTCAATTTTATTTTTTTATTTTTTTCCACTGCAAAAAAATTTGCTTTCCTCCACCCCATTCCAGTCGCCTGTGTGAGTCGCGACCCTAGTTTGAATTGAAATAACAGTACAATCATACAGGGCACCACTTTTGATTGCCACTTTTGTCACTGCTTTCAAGGTGGATGCACTAACATTCTATTTATGTCAGTCCTCAGAGGATCCGTCTGAAGGCCTCCAGCCCACCTCTATAGCTAACTAGTCATGTGGATGAATGGCCTGCAGAAGTATGAAGAGAACTGCCATTTTTGGCCCATCAGTCAAGAGCGCGAGAGACAGACAGGCCGATAAATGCAGCTGTTTGCATTGTCCCAAACAATAGAATATCAGTGAAAATAAAGTTAATAAAATAAGACATCTTTCTCTCACCAAAGCTAGGTATGACAAGAAACGAGAAGCTTCACCTGCAAAGGCTTTTTTCAGGTTTTAGAAATAACAGATAGTACTTTCACACATTTGCAAACCTTTTTATACACACAGAAATTAGGGCTGGGCGATATGGCAAAAAAAAAAAAAAAAAAAAAAAAGATATATATATATATAAATATAATCTTGATTTTTATCAAACTTATGGACAATTCACGATTACATTTTTTTCAACTTTTAAATTGACTCCAACATGATTCAAATTGTATGTTCTTTATTAGAATGCAAGGCAAACTGGTTAGAGAAATCCAAGTTCTTTTCATTATAGGAACCAAAGGTGCACAAGAAAAATTTACAAATGCACCACAGGGGGAACTATCAACAGAGTGTAAATGTAAAATAAATTAAAATCTAATAAACACAGATGTTCAGAAATAATAAAATATAAAATAAAATAATGAATAAAATAATTATTAGCCAGTGTAGGTATTAATTTTATCTAAACCAAGTCTATCTAGAAAGTTATCTAGAAATCAATATCTATAAATTATCAAGTTTATATAGAAAGTACTCATTGTATATCAAACAGTTTGTTTATATTCATTAACCCCTGCAGATTGAGACACGCCCTCTAGCGGTTCACGTGGATCAACGCAGCAATATGAAATAACTTGACATTACAATTCAGCTAGCAAAGTTGGTAAAAATGATCACTTACCAAATGTTGGCTATAGATGCAGTACACTTGAAACATGCCACAGAACAAAGCAATAATTAGCAATCTGAATCATAATGGCAAAAGGAGCGGTGGATGTTTGATTCTCCCATATATATCCTCTCCATGATTTGAAATGAACCAACTATAACTGTCACATAAATAACGCCATTTTATGGGTAAAAAGAAAAGAAAGGAGACCGTTCATCAACATGTGCATGCCGAGGCCAGTTATGGTCTTAAGCTGGTGCATACATGCATGATGGACAAAGATGAACTACAATCACACAATCGTACTGGTAACATTAACACTGTCTTTTATATCAGTTTCTGTGTTGTTAACCTGTCATGCTTATTTGGAGCGTCCCACACACGTGCAGTTGATCAGATCGGGAGCGGCATTAAGACAAGTGCTATGAATTGTTTTTCTCTTCCTTATTCAGCCTTTGGTGGATTTACAATGTATCTACCTATAGCATTTGCAATATTTTTTGCAAAATCTTGATTTCTCAATAAAAAATAAATAAAAAAATTGTGTCAAAATGCAAATTCGAATTAATCTGAAAAATCTGAAAAACCGCCCAGCCCTAACAGAAATATCAGTATGAGGTGTAGCAGGCCACTGCCACCAGAGAAGAGTTTGCAAGGACTCATTTAAAGATGAAAAGAAGAAATTCTCCCTCCGGAAACATCAGGCAGCTGGACTGAAAACAAACGATTCTGGTCTTGGAGCCTGAGGGGGTTTAGCCAGCACTCCATACAAACTCTGCAGCATGCAGTAAATGAGACCTGCATGGAATGCCAATCTACAGAATTTCCCCTGAGATGGATAAACAGGATGATGCTCTCTTTATCTCTACTCTTGTCCGTAGACCTATATTAATAGTCGGATGGGCAAGTCAAATGGGAGGTTAAATAAGTGGATCTTTTGTCTTTTGTCAAGATGCTCTATGGAATTTAAAGGGTTTGTTCACCAAAAAAATAAAAAAATAAAAAAATAAATATATATATTCATTTTGTAATCATTTACTCATTTACAGCTTCATTTACCATTCACTTTCATTGCTTATTTTTTTCCTCTGATAAAATGAAAGTGAATAGTGACTGAGGCTGTCAGTCCATAACATTCTTATGATTTCCATTACATGAGAGTAGATGTTAAAACTTCATGCTGATTTGAACTCGGCTCTCGCCAAGATAAGCACCAACTAAGACATAACTTTACAGTAAACTAATGATCCATATGTATCTCCATCCATTTGCACTTCCTTCCATATGATGATGTAGATATCCTTCTGTCTGGTGTTAATGGCTGAAGTGCAATGCTGGCTCCAGGGATCAGCTTATTTTCCTCCGTGGCACATCAGCACACACAACGGCTGTGATGCTGGCTCCGGGGATCAACCACAGTGTGGCCTCCCCAGTGCATCAGCACGACAACTGTCTGGATTGAGCTAAGTAGGGTACATCTCTGGGGTCTTCAAGTGGGCACCTTCCATCCTCAGTGTTTCGTAACATTTTCGTTCCATGACACCTCAAGAGGGCTCAACGGTTAATCTGGCATCCCAGCATCACCCCCCTCTGTCCCCCACTCAACTCAGCCCAGATCCCCAGCCAGAATCTTTCCATCTCAACCACAGCCAGTTGCTGCTCCTCTCTGCTGCATCAGATAATTATATCTCCCTTTGTGTTCCACAGATGAAAGAAAGTCATTTGAGTTTGGAATTACATGAGGGTGAGTAAAACCATTTTTGGGTAACTATCCCTTTAAACCAAACACACAACATGGTCACAGTCTCTGAGTTATTATAAATAATTTCAGTATGAGTCCTGGTGTGGCATCCTGGCTCTGGTTAAATTTTCTTTGTTCGTTATTGTCTTTCAGTTGAGTGCACACAGACTATGAGCAGCAGGGTTGATGGGTTATTTCTTGTCAAGCATGCAAGAAACTAGATGCCCATAGATTCCCGATGCAGATGAAGGCATTAATGCTCTTTTTTTCCCACCCCTTTTTGCCATTTTTATGTTACGATAATGGAGAGATGTTAGGAAATGATGGGGAGAACAAGATTGGGAAATGTTACAAGCAAGATTTGAGCTCATATTGCCCATATGAACGCCATGGCTCTGACACTTTTAGTGCAATTTTAGTTGGAGTTAATATCTAGTAAGTGTACACTCTGGAAAAAGACACATGAGTGAAAAGGTCTAAACCAAGAGTATGGTTTCACAAGAACCTCATAAACTCACAGATGCGGAACAATTACCCAAGGCAGCTCAATTCAATTTTATTTCTTCTTGAAACAGACAGACATACAGACAGATAGATAGATAGATAGATAGATAGATAGATAGATAGATAGATTCTAATTTGCACATCTCAAGACTTGGTTTTTCTGTCATTGTGTACTTCAGAAATCTGCATCCTTTTCCAACCATTTTTCTCAGGTGCTGTGCGTTTCTCTGCCTCCAATTGACAGCTGAAAATGTCTTCCAGATACGCATGGCTAGGGCAGAATGACTGCCGGCATCGCCAATGAATAGAAACAAGTCCCCACAGCATAAGCGTGAGAATGTAGATAACTGATAAAGCCAAGATACACCTACTGCCTATCATCAGCATGATTCAATTCTCCTTTATCTGCCAGCAATGATACGATTCTGATACCTGATAACTCTGCAGGAGCAGAACTCTCGGCTTAAATTTTTTTGGAAAAGATAAGAAAGAAAAGAATATGGAGGGAGAAAGAATGAGAAAGTGAAAGAGAGAAAAACATGTGCTGTGTGGGTTAGGGATTCACATGAGGGACAATATTCTAACACTACGTGAAGCAAATACACTTAGAATTTACACAATTAACATTTACACTAGTGAATTAAACATGGAGCAAAAGTGAATTCCTCTCACTTTGACATACGAACAAAAGCAGGATTGACAGAATTCAACACGTTTTTAAACCTCTAATGAAATTCTGTGAGAAGTCAAGCAAAGTCAATATTACTCATGCAATAACAAATTGGAAGCTTTTCCTTCCATTCTGGTTTGTTTTAGTACAGCATTTTACATAGACATTAGATCCTCTTCACTCAAATCTAGACCTACAGTTTCAGTATCACATCAACAACATACTGTATACTGTTTACGAAAGCAAACAATTCTTTATGCCAATGCACAATTTAGAGCTACTATATCAACTCATCATTTTAAACATTAGCTTTTAATGCATACAAATGAAAAACTATGGGGCATTATTACATCAATCAAAAGGAAGAGCCTGTGCAGGTAATGTAATCTGTACAGGTGGTACAAAATTTTTTTCAAAGCCATCATTTTTCTGATTGGTAGAGAGTGGCATGGTGTGTCTGGCAGGGACAGAACGTAGGCCATCCAGGGGCCTGATTAATCTTCATTTTTCTACTCACCAATCAGCCAATGCGACAAATACATTTTCTGCTGAGAAATACTGAAATAATTACCATCTGACTTTGCACAGTACAAAGGCACTGGTGTAAAGAATTGCACTGAATATTTTTATATAGGCAACACACAGCCTCATGAATATAGCTATGATTTATGGTCCTAAATAAAACTTTTTAGCATTTTTTATAATAATAATAATAATAATAATAATAATAATAATAATAATAACATATTTAATTTGTGTGGATCATGTTTCCAAATGAAGATGTTCCAAAATTTCCCCTAAGGGAGGTTTAGATTTAGCTCACTTCTGGGGAGTTTGTTCCAAAACTATAGCTATGCACACACACACACACACACACACACACACACACAAAATGGCAACCAACATGTTAGCTGTCTGGGCATCCACCAGGGGTAAAGCAAAGCAAATCACTAACAAATCAACAAAACAATATGAAATGTTTTGTAAAACCACAGGAACACAGCTTCTGCATTAAACGGAGCACTGACTGTTTGGTGAGAACAAATTCTGTCCTTCTCTTCTCTCTTTCCAAGAAAATCAATTTCTTCCTCTTCAGGCAACCTTGTTGTGAGAAGGCTTACATGAAGAAGTGTTTATGTTTCTAAAGCAATAAAGCCAAGTCAAAAGCATTACGTTAAAAATAAAAGGAATGAAGGACAGAATCGAGCCAACTGCAAGAGGCTATGCTTCATTTTCAAAAACAATAACACCTCCTAAACCTCAGTGTTTCATTCAAGTGGCTGTCAGGGAAGTGTCAGAGTTAGTGTTACTAACTCACAGGGTCAAGATACTGGACACTGGTATTGATTCCATTGCATGTGTTTAAGAATGTCTGAAAATAAATAATATTTAGTGACATTTTAAGCACATGAATGGTACAAAAGAAAGAAATAACCATATTGAGGGCAAATGAAAGATTAGTTGCCAAAATTCCTGCTTAGTTGTCAAGTTTCATTTTACAATAAATCAGAATCAATTTAGATTAAGTTAAATGCAGCATTTATAATATAAATGAAGCAGTCATAATGTTTTATAAAATAATTACAGATCCAAACAGAGATTATACTGTAATTACAAATATACATAACAATGCATTAATAATATTATTAAGGATGTGCAGTGAAGCCATTATTTGTATTTGTATCTGTTCCTATTGCAAAATTATTTGTACCTATACTCAGATAGAACCGGATGTTGGTGGGTTTTAAACCAGAAGTGCATCAAAACTAAATGAAACGCCCATTTTTAAATGTTACTCTATTACATATATAGATTCTTGAATGAAAAATCACTTGTATATGCCTATTCATAACAATAGCATACTACTACTACTACTACTACTAATAATAATAATATTTATAATTATTATTGTTATTATTATTATTATTATGTTATTATTATGTTTATTATTATTTTATTATTATTTTTTTCTTACCAGATGAAGTTGAATTTGTAGGCTACATTAACTATGGAATATGTTGTTAACTGTGGTTTCTCCTGGTATTCCTGGCATTAATATTTGCTGAAATAGAAATTTCGTTTATGTTTGTGCATGTATAACATTGTTATTGTGGAGGCACGAGGTGTCAAGCAATTGTTAAATGTCAAGCACACATTATGCAGCGAATAATGAACACAAATACAAACATTTAAAATAAATGAGAATAAATCAATATATCCTACCAACAGGTGAAAGTCCCTTAAGTTTATAAGTAATTTTTACGATATACTCAAGGATGATTTGTGCACACATGTTTTCACATAATATCCAGGGTATCATTATTTAGTTTAATTACATGTGCAGAATTAGCTAAATAAATGGCAAGAGTGAGCCTCTCTAGTCTTTTTTTTTATTTTTTTTTTTAGATAATAGCAGTAAAATAATAATAATAATAATAATAATAATAATAATAATAATAATAATAGTTACATTTAAATAGGACCTTTCCAGAGCTCAAGAACACTTAACATTCTTAAATTTACTACAATTTAAAGGAGAGAAAAAAAAAAAAGAAAAAAAAGAAAGAGCATGTTTCAGTTTCTTCGTATCACATGAGCACGAATATTCTGAATAGATGGAGACTCTATGGAGAATTCAAACCTTTATGGAGCATTTTAATTTTTTTGGAATAAAGTCTCAACTAGATAATTACTTTAATCGTTGATGTGGATATAGATTTGGTCAGCTTTAAGAGACGAATAGACAAGCTCCACTGTGAAATCATCACTTTATTGTCACGGATCCACCAGGCTCTTGCTCTCTCTCTCTCCCTCACTGCCAACACACTCCGCTCACTCTCCCCTGAGTCAGGAGCCTGCCACAACCACGGAGGTCGTTCCCCAGTCACTGCCAGTGCTCATGACCACAGAGGTCATTCCCTTGTCACTGCCAATGCTCACGACCACAGAGGTCGTTCCTCTGTCACTGCCAGTGCTCATGACCACAGAGGTCGTTCCCCTGTCACTGCCAGTGCTCACGACCACAGAGGTCATTCCCTTGTCACTACCAGTGCTCACGACCACAGAGGTTGTTCCCTTGTCACTGCCAATGCTCACGACCACGGAGGTCATTCCCCAGTCACTGCCAGTGCTCACGACCACAGAGGTCATTCCCTTGTCACTGCCAATGTTCATGAACACTGAGGTAATTCCCATGTCACTGCCAGTGCTCACGACCACGGCGGTCGTTCCCCAGTCGCTGCTGGCGTTCCTGACCACAACGACTCCGCTCTCTGAGTTTTCCATGACTCCGCCCTCAGAGTCTTCCACGGCTCCACCTTCCCCAGCTCCACCCCTCAAGCCTCTCATGGCCTTCCATGGGTTTGCCTCTCGAGCATACCACGACTCCGCCTTCCACGGCTTCGCCCCTGGAGCCTACCATTGTTCCGCCTTCTACGGCTCTGCCCCTCAAGCCTCTCATGGCTCCACCATCCTTGGCTCCACCTTCCATGGCTCTGCCTTCCATGGCTCTGCCCCTAAAGCCTTCCATGGCTCAGCCCCTCGAGCCTACCACAGCTCTGCCTTCCACGGCTCCGCCCCTCGAGCCTCTCATGGTTCCACCATCCATGGCTCCACCTTCCATGGCTCTCCTTCCACGGCTCCACCCCTCAAGCCTTCCATGGCCCTGCTCTTCGAGCCTCCCATGGCGCCGCCTTCCACGGCTCCGCCCCTCGAGCCTCTCATGGTTCCACCGTCCATGGCTCCACCTTCCATGGCTCTGCCTTCCACGGCTCCACCCCTCAAGCCTTCCATGGCTCTGCTCTTCGAGCCTCCCATGGCTCCGCCTTCCATGGCACTGCTCCTTGAGCTTCCCATGGTTCTGCCTCCCGTGGCACCGCCTTCCTTGGCTCCGCCCCTCGAGCCCCTCACAGCTCCGCCTGCCTTGGCTCCACCCCTCGAGCCCCTCACAGCTCCACCTTCCCTGGCTCTACCTGCCTTCGTCAAGCCTTCCATGGCTCCACCCTCAACCCCATAAACTCCACCTCCTACAGTTCAGTCTGCTCCACCACGATCTCAACCTCCTAAACCTCCAACCTCTACTCCTGTTGCTCCACTTTCTGATCTGCCTATGGCTTCCCAAGCCATAAAGTTTTGATAAAATGGGGAGAGTATTGAGACAATTCATTGAAATTAGCCAGCTTACTGTCATTTTAATTTCACAAATAAATGCAATCAAAAGATGAGGAATTGCAATCAAAAGGGAGCTGTTGCCCTTCTGATAGGATTGTAATATTGATCCTGACATTGCGCCTATGACAGGTTGCCCCTGTAACAGATGTTTTGTTGATTTGATAATTTCACACAAAATCTCTCCCCTTTTCTTTTGGTGGGACAATTATTTGTATTATTTTATATGTATATTATTTTAATACACTATAATATATACTATTTCAATACATATATATTTCATATTTCATGTTACATATAGTTTAAATATTCATTTTGGATCACAGAGTCATTTTCTGGTTCCGTTTGTTCTCCCTCAGTTTGCGGGTAATGCGACTGAGGAGAGGTGAGTTTTTCTGCAGCTCTGGTAAAGAGTTGATTTAATGTGTAATTCTATTGGAGAAAACCATGTATTTTTGTATTGAAAGTGTGATTTAATTTTATAGCATGAATTAGGAGTGTGTGAACTCATTTAAAAAACACAAGTATGTTATTTGTGAGAGTTTTTATGAAAGTGGTTGAAGCACGGGTGGCTTAATTATTTCCCTCCGCTGGCAGGTTGACAGGAATATATTTGGGAAAGGCCACAGAAGTTCATGTGTTTTGATAAAAAAAAAAAAAAAACATTATTTTATTCATGCAGGTATGTTTCCACATCTTTATTTCTGCTATTATTGTTAAAATTTATTTTATGTTGATTTAAACTGTTCTAAACTGGATAAAATGTTATGTGTAATTGATTTGATCAAATGCATGTCAATATAAAGCTGTAAAATGTTGGAGTTCGCAGGTAATGTGACTGAGGAGAGATTGACAGGAATATATTTGGGAAAGGCCACAGAAGTTCATGTGTTCAAGTGAAAAAACATTCTCTTATTCATGGAGAAAATAAAAGAACGAGGGCCTGTTTGATCAACATTCGTGGTGTCTGGTCTCATTCATTGATGTCCCGCATATTTGTCCAGCAGCTTTTAAAGACCAACTGAACTTGATTGTCATCTCAAATGTATTTTAGCATCATAATGCAGTTTACATTTTCTGAAGAAGCTCAGCAAATGCGATCCGAGGTAAAGTATTTAAACGTTTTAAAATGTTCAAAAGCTAGTTTTATGAACGTAAACTCAGCATTGGACAAATAGTTCTGATAGTTTATAGCAGGGGTTGGCAACCCATGCTGGCACGCAGAGGGGTAATCACTGGCACGCCAGCAATGGCAAGAGTGGAGTAAACTATTTTATTTATATAAACTCCGCACCCGCATTCCAATCTACGGTACTTCTTGATGTAATCCTTCCTCATGATTACGCAGCGTGTTTTCATGAGCTGAATGGGAGGCTAAACAAAACGTTAAAATGTGACGAGACTGCATAATACCCACCAGACTAGTGCAGCGCTTGCAAGCCATTCACGCATCACAAGCCGGCAGTGCTTCACTTTCGGTTAAACGCCCCCTTCGGTCAGAATGCACGGATTACAGAATACATTCCATGTTTCATTTGTTTCTTTTTGCTTTCAGAACAACACATCTTGTAATAAGGAAAACACCACTATTAATCCTTGAGATTTCCAGCCCAGCATACAGGTACACTCTGCTTAAACCTTGGTCACACTCAAAATTCCATTAAACAATTAAAAGAGAAAACATGAACACACATTGTGGGGTTCAAAAATCTACATTAAACCCGGAAATAAAGTTTTAGGATTATGCAGGTGCGATTCACCGAAAAGGGCTAAATAGTTGATCGTCTTGTGATGCGTGAATGGCTTGCATGCACAGCGCGAGTCTCGTCAGATTTTAATAGTGTTTAGCTTCCCATTCAGCTAATGAAAACCCACTGCGTGATCATGAGGAAGGATTACATCATGATTTAGATTGGCATGCAGGACCGAAAAACATTATATCTGCGTGATATTAAAAAATGTATGACAAAATATAAAAAGCACTTTCACAAAAGGATCATGATTACATCATAATCATCAGGTTTTGCAAAAAAAAAAAATTCTCTCTAAGTACAGTATATGCTGATATTAGCATTTCTATTTTTTATTATTATCTCTGTCTTGTTATTGTATTGTTTGTACACTGGAAGCTTCTTTCACCAAGACAAATTCCTTGTATGTGTAAGCATACTGTGTAGCAATAAAGCTCATTCTGATTCTGTAAGGAAAAATAAACGATTAAACTAGAAAAATGCAAAATAGAAACATTTTCACAAGTGGACTCAAACTTCGGAAAATCACATAAATGCACATGCCTTTTTTTTTTTTTTTTTTGGCACAGCCACTGACTCAGAAAATAAAAAATGGCACTTCATGTCAAAAAGGTTGCCGACCACTGGTTTATAGTGTAGAACATTCTGAGAATGCCATTCAGCTGTCTTTTTTCATCTATGGTAAGGTTAATTTAAGTTTGTGTAAAAAAGGCAGGTTTATAGGCCTAATAATATTATTTTTTTGTTTGGTAATTTAGATTTTTATTTTAATGCTTTATTCATTTGGTAATTTATTTAAAGTAATACAGGGAATTTTGCCTGCATTTTTTCAAAAGTAAGCTAAACAATAATTTTATAGAATTATATGTTAGTGTTCCAAAAAAAGCACACTGATGCTTTTCTCCTAGTATTGTGTATTTGTTTTTAATTTAAAACATCTTTGTGCACAGAAATGGCTAATTCCATTACTGCTATCTATTATTTTGAATGGTGTGGAAAAGCTACTTTAATAAATAAATGGATGGCTACCACAATTAATTTAATCGCAAAGACAAGCCATTCATTTGTTCTCTGTGCACTTGTCGATTACAGGTGCATGATACGAGATATTTGTGTTGGCACTCCTGGAAGTGTCATGACGCAGATGTGTTTGCAGCATCAGATCTGTGCAGGTATGCCATTAAGACCAATCCATAATAGTGCGAGTAATGCTTCACAGGGCTCCAGACTAAAAAAAAGACTTAGGAGCAACTGGCTCCTAAACTGAAACATTAAGGAGCCAAATGGCTGTTTTTAGTCGCCAAATCACAGAATTGCTCGATTTAGACTGCTTTTCAGAAACAAGATAGACAGCCAAAGGAAGACAGCTGATTACCCATTAATCGAAGGTTTAATAAACAGTATATATAGTTGAGAAGATAAGTTTGCATTCCATTTTGTCTCATAAATGTTCACACCCCTTTCATAATTTATACAAATATATTAGATAAAATATTATTTTTTATTTAGTACTGCTCTTCAGAATCTACATTACAGATATTTACATAAAGTATAGTATGCATATAGTAGTATGTTATCTTCTTGAGTATCAATGAATGTTTGCACCTTCTGTAATAGTTGTGTGCAAGTCCCTCAGTTGTCCTAAGTGTCAAAAACTTGACTTTATATATATACACAGATCAGTCACAACATTAAGACCACCTGCCTAATATTGTGAAAATCCCAGGAGATCAACAGTTACAGAAATACTCAAACCAGCCCATCTGGCACCAACAATCATGCCATGGTCCAAATCACTGAGATACAGTTTTTTCCCCCATTCTGATGGTTGATGTGAACATTAACTGAATCTCCTAACCCATATCTGAATGATTTTATGCACTGCACTGCTAACACACGATTGGCTGATTAGATAATTGCATGGATGATTGTTGGTGCCAGACAGGCTGGTTTGAGTATTTCTGTAACTGCTGATCTCCTGGGATTTTCACACACAGCAGTCTCTAGAATTTACTCAGAACGGTGCCAAAAAAAAAAAAAAAAAAAAAAAAAAAAAAAAAACATCCAGTGAGGGGCAGTTCTGCAGATGGAAATGCCATAATATATATATAAATTGTTTTAAAATATTGCCTTAGCCTTTCTTTACTGTTACCGGATGGCCCAGACATAGAGACAACAAGAGTGCAAATTGTATGAAATCCCAGATGCAGTTTATTGTGCTACTCCAATTCCAATCAATAATTACCAGAAGGAAAAAAAAAGTGGTACACAATACAGGACTTAAAACTTAAAAATATATGCTGTGACTGTCCCTATACATGAGTCATTCATTTTGATATTAAAGTGAGTTTTATACAAAATCCTGAGTTAAATCCATTGTTAATGGGTTTAATGTATAACGCATATAGAGACCTGCATTGACAAAATGTGTAATCCTTTAAATACATTTTTTATTGATTTGTTTTTCCCTAGAAATTTTTAAAAGTACACTTTCAAGGAACATTGTCAATAAGTAGTCTATTCAAATAAAAAGACTAAAATAAAAAGTTCATACAAAGCATGTTGATAATCCATTTTCACTGAAAAACCAAATACTTTTTGTGGCAGCTGCTTATACATAAAAAAAATAAATAAAAAAATTTGATTCAGCACTGAACAGTCATTTAAAATGTTTATTTAAAACGTCAATTTATCCTTGTGCTTCTTATATAATCAGTCAAATGAATATTTTTTTTTCTATTATTCTGATGAATTTGTTATTCGTTTTGAAGTCATTATTCATGAAGAACTGCATTTTTTTTTATTTTTTTTTTATTTATTTTTTTTTGTGTGTGTGGATGACAGCAAACCTCAAAATATATGCTCTGACTGTGCCTACATGATTCTTTCATTGGTGATATTAAAGTGAATTTCATACAAAATTCTGAGTTAAATCCATTGTTAATGGGTTTAGTGTATAACACATATGGAGTCCTGCATTGACTTTAAATCTTATTATTATTTATATTGCCGGTACCGATACCAGTAAAAATTTCACGGTACTCGATACCACTTTCGATACCACAGCAAAAATATGCTAATATGATAATGTGCTACTGAACACACCAGTTTAGTTATTTTTAATAATTTAATAATTATAGTTTAACAGTTATTATTATTTTTCAGAACTCCATATTTTAAAGTTTAATTTAATTTCATCATCAAAATGGTGTTTAATCAATTCATTATTAAAAATTTTAACAAGTGAAAATGGAACTTTGGAACTGTTATTGAATTTTTTTAATTTTTTATTTCGCTTGTGATATATTGCTTTATTATTATTATTATTATTATTATTATTATTATTATCACAGTGAATATTACAATTTACTATACAGTTGTTATATATTTCTGTCACAATTTCTTCAATTTCAGGCATCTAGGTTTTATGTTGTATCATGCTTTTATTATGATGTGGGTTTTTTGCCAGAAGATTCTCTTTACCAGATAAACAGTTTGCAACATGGCCCAGTGTGATCATTGAAGAATTTTAAGTCACGTCTGAAATCTCTTCTCTTTACACTGGCCTTTGAATCTGACAAATGAAATGTAGGACACAGTTTTGGAGTGTTTGTATTTTAGATTACTGGTGTTTGTGTATTTGGTCATTTTTAAATGTTATGTTTTAAATTGTATTACTGTTAAGCACTTTGGTCAACTCTGTTGTTTTAAATGCTATATCAAGTTTGAGTTGAGATTAAAGCACAAATGCTGAGATGTATTATATAAATATGTAGTTTACACGTGCTGCATGGTTCACAGTGGATAAGTGCTCTGCTCTGTCATCAGATACAACGCGAATGATTCTCAATGTCTGATGCATTTCCAGTGTTTGAGCAGTCGGTTTTATACATTAAAAGTATGCAGGTCATCCATGCTAAGATTGCAGAATTTAGCAGTTTAATAAATCACACAAGGACATGTCACGATTTTAATTTGCACAATTTTCCATTTCAGTGTAAAAGGAGTAACAGAGCACACATTCAAAATGAGCCTGTGAGCATTTAAAAGCAGTCATGTGTCAGTCATACTGCGTACTGGTACCGGATTGAATCGATGCTCGGTACTATTGGTACTGCAGAAACACTGGTATCGTTACATCTTTTTTATTTTAGTATCGATTTGGTACCAAAGTACTGGTACTTTTGACAATACTACTGTATATAGACCCTGTAATTAAAATTTCTGTCCATCCAAAAGTAGTATGTATTGAATATTTCATACTGTACACAAAGCAGAATATACAGATCTCCTTATGCATATCTAGTCTACTTGCTACTAAGTGCCTCAAACAAAACTCTGAATATCTTGCAAAGCTTTAAAGCTACAAACCTCACAAACTTTGACAGATCTAGTGATTTGCTCCTCATAAGCGCTCAATGAATCAAGCCGGCACCATATAAACACAACTTTCTTTCCAGACAGACTAGGGTGCATTTCCCGAACAATGACATAACTCACTGCTTAACCACCATAGTATGATGCATCGTTGGAGAAATTAACTAGCTAGTAACAACTGTTTCCCTAAACCGTAGTAACTATGTAGCACATCCTTCGTTCGAACTACATTGGTTCAACAACATCAAGCTGTCGTTAATGACATTATGCAGCAGGTGGAGTAATAACTTCCGGGTAAATGAAATTATAATAGCTCATTCACACGTACACTTGCTGAAGACAAGAAATCAGCATGCACCGTGTAATGAGACAGATGCATTGCGCTGCTATTAATTTGTTTCCCTCCACATCAGACTTCGGTGTTCCCCCGATGCACTTGAGCACAAACGCACATGCAGACTCATCAAATGGGCTTGTTCTGTTCAGAAGAGATCATCCCTATGCCCTATTCCCTTCAAAGTTTTTGCCATCCACTGTGAGAGCAGTAGAGGGCTGAAAGATGTGGGGCTCCAAATAACAGTAATTTGGAACTCACTTTTTTAAGCCATTTTTATTGAAAATTCAGTTTGAAGCCATCTATTATGATTGTTCTCCCTCCCTTCAGAGGCTGATTAATGCCGTTTGAAATGCAGCCAAAAATGGCACTTGTACGTTAACATGGATACAGAAGCCGTGTTCTCCAACAGAATCCATTTGTGTTAAAGCACTTTCTCTTAACAGCCTTTAATCCCTTAATCGGCTGCATTCCTGTTCATATTATGTTTCAGAACGCCGCTTTCAGCAAAACCCTAAATAATAATAATTATTATTATTATTATTATTATTATTTTATTTTTTTTAAGCATGAACATGTGATCAAAGTCTTAACAGAATTAAAGATATGTTTGGAATAAAAGATATAGAAGCCTCAGTGAAGTGAAAGGATGTCCACACAGCAAACTAACAAGGAACTATGCTTCTGACTACAGGTACAGAGCTGTAGTTTCAACCACACAACTTTGCGATGTTATTGCGAAAGTTCGTTCAAACTATGATTTCGGGAAACATCAAATTGTTTAACTATTTTGGTAATGATGGAACTTACTACCATAGTTTGCTAATTATGCTTTTGGGAAATGCACCCCTGATCTATGTCCTTACGACCAGAGATTGAGTCAGATCTGATTGGAACTGGCCATTTCTGTCAGCATGGGCAGTGTGTATGCCTTTCGTCTGAGGTTATGCATTACATTACAAGTCCACTGATAGTATCCTGCTGTAAAGTGTTTATATGAAAGTCTCCCTATGTTTTTGATAGTACAGAAATGCTTAAGATAGTACAGAAAGGCTTGGCTTTGGATATTACATTGTCTTCTTTGTTTATGATGGTCTTCAGAGACCTAGATATAATCAAGTCCACTTTGACTGCAGAACTCCACCTAATTACCACACCATTGTCTTCCAAGGAAAACCTGATGTGCACTAATCTAAAACTGTTCCTCAGTCTAACGTATAACACCTTAGAGCCCATTTGTGTTCCTTCCGGAGGCCTTGGCACTTCATCAGAGTACCACAGACAGTACTGAAAGCTAAAAGATTGTATTTGCACCTCTAAGAAAACGAGGGCACAGGCAAAGGTTTGTGCTGCCAGGCAGTGATATGTTATGCTATGTGCATATATATAGATACAGCCTTGTGAGAAAACAATTGCTGTTCCATCTAAATTGCATTTTGTTTTCTTTTGTTCTCTTTTCTTTGTATTGAAATTACAGATTCCATGAAATCTGTATTAAAAGGTCACCAAAAAGAAGTGGGCGTAGTGTTCCTTTTTTCCTTTGTTCCTTTTTATTTTCTTGTAAACAAATGCATATTTGTACATTGATTAATCTACATTTCCACATTTCTATAGAAAAACCACAAGATAGGACTCCATTAGACTCCAAAATGTCATCAGTGTGAGTGGTGTCTGAATTATAGACTACCCCTTCATCAGCTTCATTTTGGCTATCACCTGAAAGTAAATAGGATTGTCTTCAAATTGCCTTGACATCAAACATTTATCCATCTGACTTTAATGAGTATCTTCTCTCCATTGGGGTAATCTTCCGTTTATGTTAAAGAGCCCATATTATGCTAATTTACAGGTTCATAATTTTATTTTGGGTGTCTACTAGGATAGGTTTACATGCTTTAATGTTCAAAAAACACATAATTTTTCTCATACTGTACATTTCTTTCCCCGTTCTTCATACTTTGGCTGAAACGCTCTGATTTACCTCCTGTCTCTTTAAAGCCCCCCTTTCCGAAAAGTCCAGTGTGCTCTGATTGGTCAGCTGGCCTAGTCTGTTGTGATTGGCCAACCGTCTAGAGCGTGTGTCAGAAAGGTAACGGCCCTTATCATAACCGAGTTTCAGCACCCGAGGCTTCGTGAGCAGCTCTTTAAACACTACTGACGGGTGAATATCTGCAAAGCCGCGGGCCCAGACGGCATTCCGGGCCGCGTCATCAGAGCGTGCGCAAACCAGCTGGCTGGTGTTTTTATGGACATTTTCAACCTTTCCCTCTCTTTGTCTGTAGTCCCCACATGCTTTAAAACATCCACCATTGTGCCTGTTCCAAAACAATCAAAAATAACTTGCTTAAATGACTGGCGTCCTGTTGCTCTGACCCCCATCATCAACAAATGCTTTGAGAGACTAATCAGAGATTACATCTGCTCTGTATTGCCTCTCTCTCTTGACCCGCTGCAGTTTGCTTACCGCAACAACCGCTCCACTGATGATGCCATCGCATCTACAATACACTGCTCTCTCCCACCTGGAAAAAAGGAACACTTATGTGAGAATGCTGTTTGTAGACTACAGCTCAGCATTCAACACCATAGTGCCCTCCAAGCTAGATGAGAAACTCCGGGCTCTGGGCTTAAACAGCTCGCTGTGCAGCTGGATCATGGACTTCCTGTCAAGCAGACGCCAGGTGGTTAGAATAGGCAGCAACATCTCCTCATCACTGACCCTCAACACTGGAGCCCCGCAGGGCTGTGTTCTCAGCCCACTCCTGTATTCCCTGTACACACATGACTGTGTGGCAACACATAGCTCCAATGCCATCATTAAGTTTGCTGATGACACGACAGTGGTAGGTCTGATCACTGACAATGATGAAACAGCCTACAGAGAGGAGGTGCACACTCTACACACTGGTGTCAGGAGCACAACCTCTCCCTCAATGTCAGTAAGACAAAGGAGCTTGTGGTGGACTTCAGTAGAAAAGACAGAGAACACAGCCCCATCACCATCATTGGAGCACCAGTGGAGAGAGTCAGCAGTTTCAAGTTCCTGGGTGTCCACATCACTGAGGAACTCACATGGTCCATCCACACTGAAGTCGTTGTGAAGAAGGCTCATCAGCGCCTCTTCTTCCTGAGATGGCTGAGGAAGTTTGGAATGAACCGCCACATCCTCACACGGTTCTACACCTGCACTGTAGAGAGCATCCTGACTGGCTGCATCTCCGCCTGGTACGGCAATAGCACCGCCCACAACCGCAAAGCACTGCAAAGGGTGGTGCGAACTGCCAGACACATCATCGGAGGTGAGCTTCCCTCCCTCCAGGAAATATATACAAGGCGGTGTGTGAAAAAAGCTCGGAGGATCATCAGAGACTCCAGCCACCCGAGCCATGGGCTGTTCTCACTGCTACCATCAGGTAGGCGGTATCGCAGCATCAGGACCCGCACCAGCCGACTCCATGATAGCTTCTTACCCCAAGCAATCAGACTTCTGAGCTCTTGATCTCCCACGATCAAATACATCAGCACTGCACTTTATTACCCTTACTCTTATATCTCACACCGGACTGTCATAACTTATATTATAATTATATTATATTCTCTCTTAACAACTCTCTTAATTCTCTCTTGTCAATACAGTACAATACTGTACATTCTATATATACACTATATTGCCAAAAGTATTCGCTCATCCATCCAAATAATTGAATTTAGGTGTTCCAATCACTTCCATGGCCACAGGTGTATAAAATGAAGCACCTAGGCATGCAGACTGCTTCTACAAACATTTGTGAAAGAATGGGCCGCTCTCAGGAGCTCAGTGAATTCCAGCCTGGTACTGTGATAGGATGCCACCTGTGCAACAAGTCCAGTCGTGAAATTTCCTCGCTACTAAATATTCCACAGTCAACTGTCAGTGGTATTATAACAAAGTGGAAGCGATTGGGAATGACAGCAACTCAGCCACGAAGTGGTAGGCCACGTAAAATGACAGAGCGGGGTCAGCGGATGCTGAGGCGCATAGTGCGCAGAGGTCACCAACTTTCTGCAGAGTCAATCGCTACAGACCTCCGAAGTTCATGTGGCCTTCAGATTAGCTCAAGAACAGTGCGTAGAGAGCTTCATGGAATGGGTTTCCATGGCCGAGCAGCTGCATCCAAGCCATACATCACCAAGTGCAATGCAAAGCGTCGGATGCAGTGGTGTCTTGTGGAGACGCGTTCTCTGGAGTGACGAATCAAGCTTCTCAATCTGGCAATCTGATGGACGAGTCTGGGTTTGGCGGTTGCCAGGAGAACGGTACTTGTCTGACTGCATTGTGCCAACTATGAAGTTTGGTGGAGGGGGGATTATGGTGTGGGGTTGTTTTTCAGGAGCTGGGCTTGGCCCCTTAGTTCCAGTGAAAGGAACTCTGAATGCTTCAGCATACCAAGAGATTTTGGACAATTCCATGCTCCCAACTTTGTGGGAACAGTTTGGGGATGGCCCCTTCCTGTTCCAACATGACTGCACACCAGTGCACAAAGCAAGGTCCATAAAGACATGGATGAGCGAGTTTGGTGTGGAAGAACTTGACTGGCCTGCACAGAGTCCTGACCTCAACCCGATAGAGCACCTTTGTGATGAATTAGAGCGAAGACTGCGAGCCAGGCCTTCTCGTCCAACATCAGTGTCTGACCTCACAAATGCGCTTCTGGAAGAATGGTCAAAAATTCCCATAAACACACTCCTAAACCCTGTGGAAAGCCTTCCCAGAAGAGTTGAAGCTGTTATAGCTGCAAAGGGTGGGCCGACGTCATATTAAACCCTATGGATTAAGAATGGGATGTCACTTAAGTTCATATGCGTCTAAAGGCAGGTGAGCGAATACTTTTGGCAATATAGTGTATATATATACTTTTTTATATATTTTTATTTTTTATTTTTATTGATTGATTAATGTGTATCTATATAGTGCGTATTGTATACTTTACAGTGTATGTTATTATTTGTATACTGTTGAGTGTAATTATGTGTATAACAGATGTTTAATTGTGCTGTGTTAATTTGATGTTTATTGTAGATTGGTATATGTCTCATCACTGTCACGACTGCTATGTTGATCGGAACTGCACCCAAGAATTTCACACACCATTGCACTTGTGTATATGGCTGTGTGACAATAAAGTGATTTGATTTGATTTTTTTGTTTGATTACTGTATCTATGGTAACAGTGGCGTCGGTTTTTGCCATACCAGTTCAAGCCCGAGTCCGATATTGAATGAAATAAGTTTGAAAGAACAAGCTGATCGACCCGAATCACCTTCGCAAGCACGACTTGAGCAGGACGTTTCACAGTGGTAAGTTTTAATTTTGTAGCTTTCTTACAAGTACACTGTTGATTATTGTGAACCTAACAAAGCTTCAAGTAAAAGACATGTAGTGCATCTAAGTTAATCATCTTTTGAATGGAGAACAGAGGCTTACTCCCGGTTGGACATTACTGCCGGTATTAGAGAGTTAGTGAGCAAGTTAGCCGTGGACTACCGTGGATAGCGGCCATAACATTACAGCTTGTAATTATATAATAATATAAGACTCTTGAGATCGACCATTTTGTTACACAGTTTTGGGTAAAAGCTGGCCCACAACTGAACAGTTAATCCTTACCAAAACAATAACATTACATAGCAAGTTAGCCGAGCACTACCATGGATTGCAGATGTAACATTACCGTTTGTAAAAATAAATCAATCTCCACACTTGATCACTATTCATGATAGTAAGAATGACAAACAATCTGCATAATTCTACACAGTTGTAGGTAAAAGTGGGGCCGCAGCTGATTAGCAAAACTATTTCAACACATTAGCATTAGCTAGCAGGTTAGCAGAGGCCTACAGCTGTGCACTGGGTGTACACCGTAGCAACAACACAAAACTCTTTTGAACACTTGGTAGCAGATAAATTCACAAATATTCAAGCATACTTACAGGTTGTTATTCTGAAGCACCAGATTGTCTCAACAAAATGTGAACTTCACCATCTTTCAGGGGTAACCGTCTTGAAAATCCGGCATTGGTTGTGGTTGTACTGCTAAATAATTAAAATAAATTTTAACCACTGATACTTCAATTCGTCTGCTTTTGGAAGTCCAAAAAAAGAGGTTTTGCTTTTGCAGTGAAGAAAACAGCATCTTCTCGACATGGCGACAACACTAACCAGACTCATCCTGGCCACTGCTATAACTACATTTGTTTGAGGGCGGGCCAAAGTAGCCCTTAGGTGGGCATTATACAGATGTGTTACATAGTGACGTAGAAACTTTACGGAAGAAATGGCTGGACTACAGTCCAGCCGTTTCTTGTAGTTCTTGAGCAGTGTTGTCTGTGGGAGAGTATAACTCCCTTTTGCATGGACTTTGTGCTTTGTAACTTTGCAGACCTTTTACATGCACAAAGAGCTATGTTACACAATAAAGGAAAGGTAAAATCCCCAAAAGCATAATGGGCCTCTTTAAAAAAACATGATTCAAATAAGATGTGCCTTGATGTATAAAACTTAAGTAAAACTTCTGAACTCATGGTACACAGACATTACTAACACATGTCAAAAAAATAAACACCCCAACATG
Source organism: Myxocyprinus asiaticus (assembly GCF_019703515.2). NCBI lineage: Eukaryota > Metazoa > Chordata > Actinopteri > Cypriniformes > Catostomidae > Myxocyprinus > Myxocyprinus asiaticus. The sequence goes on along the minus strand of NC_059385.1, from coordinate 12,759,098 downwards.
CAATATTTTTGGAAAGTTGGGCAGTTTCTGCCCACCTACAACTTTTGAAATCTAGACAGATGGGCCAGTGGTTAGTATTTTCCTCTCTCTATCTCTCTTTCCCTTGCTCCTGGTCAATCAGAGATCCAGTCAAGCTTAAAGAGAGAATTAAGAGGAAGCCAAGTTTCAGGCAAAACTGACAGGGTTTGGAGGATCTCTGCGGTCTGCTTATGCCTGAATAACTGCACAGACTGGCCTTGGTTCACACTGTTATCAGAACTTCTGGTATGAGTTCAAACTAACTGTTAAACTGTTCAGAGCTCCTGCTGTGACATGCATATCATGATTATTTAAGACAAATAGTTTCTGAGGGTTATTGAAATTTACAAGCTACTATCTCAATGATTTTCTGTTAAAACCAATGCACAATTACTAATTCCTGACCAACATTAATTACATATTAAATTATATATGCAGCAACATAAGCCAACTAGGAAATTACATTTCAAAATGTACTTTACACTTAAGAGTAAATATTGATGTCATCATAATAAATACAATTGTGTAAAAAGTGTGTAAGGTGAATAAAAATTATATATATATATATATATATATATATATATATATATATATATATATATATATATATATATATATATATATTTATTTATTTTATTTTTCTTTTATTATTATTTTTTTTTTAAATACGTTATACAAATGCAATATTTAAACTCTTCTAAATGGCAGCTACCAACAGGGCTGTAAAACCATGATCTGGCCATGGTTTTCTGTCTTATCATCTCTCCACACTCATTAGCTACAGTTTCATGGCCAATTTCATTCACTTTCTAATTCACTCAAAATGTACAATTTATTTAAAGCATTTACAATTCAATTAAATAAAAAGAGGCAAAATAAATGTTCTGTCAGTAAGATGCAGCAGGCGTGGGTCTCTATTTTGCAGCTTGATCTCATGGAAACTATGTGACTGTGGCGACATTTTTGCAAACATTTTTGCAAAATTACATTGTTTTTCCTTACATGTATCACAGCAGTTCAGAGATTAAATTTCCACTATGTGACGCTAAAAGCGAGTTAAATTTTCTCCCCCAAAAAATATGTTTTTTTAAGGTTTATAAAGTTTTAAATCAACAAAACCAACCTCCCTACTCTAAACCTGAAACTTATGTGAAACTCAAATGTGAGTTGAAAAACACAATTGCTGAAACAACCACGTCATTTTGTGGTGGTTCTATGACACTTTCGGCTCATGTGTTGACTCGTGCTGTTCAGGACCTCTACCTCTACCTCTCCTTTACAATGCAATTCCAACACTCTATTAGTTAAGCTACTGCCCAATTAAATAGTGCGTGAACCAGCTTGTAAATGTAGTTGGTTATAATGTAATACAAATGTTACATTATATCGCCTAACAAGTCATGTGCTATAGTAAAAGTGTTTTGATGCCATAAGATAGCATTGTGTGAGGACCAAGGATTAAAGGAAGTGTTTATGAACTGATAGTCTGCCCTTTTACTCATGATTTGTGTGAATGTGAAGAAAAGTAATTGTTGTTGTAGCGCCTCTTGTGTTCATTTCACCAGGAAACTGCCACGATACGTACAAAGAGACACATAAAACGAATTTTGCAAAAATGTAGCTATAGTAATGTGATTCTGTGAGACCAGGATGCTATCTTGAGAGTCATGGTGTGGGTTTATTGGTAAAATATCTGATGATGTTGGCCTCACCAAACTTATCTACTACACATAACATTAAGAAAGGATAGTTTTTCTTGTGAGGAATTACCACGGAATCTGAAAGCAAAGAATCCTGTTTTTATCATACAGCTTCAAACATTGCCAAAACATCAAAAAGTAAGAAAAAATCACCCTTCACATTCATAGTACCATAATCTGTTTATGCTTGAATTGCTTTATCAATGTTGTTATGGGCAGAGCGAAGAGAAGGACCCCCCTCGCCACATTGTGCATTGTTCAAAATATTGTGGCAAAAAATAAAATAATAATAAATTTGTAAGTCGAACAAAGGAAAGTCAGCAAACTCTGACTAAATTAAATCAATACTGAAGAAATCATAAATACAAAATTTACTTACAGGGTGTTGCATCAGAAATATCAGACAGTATGTTTAAGAGACAATCAAAGCTTAAGAGTGTGAATGTTTTTAATGTGGCTGAAAGCAAAACCGTACACTGTAAAAAAAAATTAAGTGTAAAATCAACAGTAACTTACTGGCAATAAATAGCTGGCAAGCTGCTGTATTCCATACCATATTAAAATGACTGTTAAACTATCTACAGTAGTTTACAGCACACTGTATAATGATTCACAGTGCTGTACTGTAAAATTAATTACGGTAGTTGTTTGTATGATGAACATTAAAATACAGTATATTAGCTGTACAGTAAAATTAATTACGGTAATTGTTTGTATGTTGTATATTAAATTGCAGTGTCCATACCATAGAACTAGCCACAGTAAGCACAGTTTTAGCTTACAGAGTTAGTTAGAGTAACTAACTTCAACCTATTACAAGTTAAAAAAGAATGAAACAATTGAGGCCGTTTTGCAAACAGAACATTTATTACACAATGACAACTCAAATATCACATTAATGTTACTCATATAGGTAAAACATGAATACATACATAAAAGTCCATTCAAAAACTTCAATATTAAGTTCACCAGATGTCTAAATGACTGAAAGAACACTATCCCATTCTTCGCCTGTCCAGACCTAGAAAACAAAAATACAAAAATCAATTAATATCATGTAACTTCAGTCTTGTTTTTATATCAACATGACATTAAAGCTACAAGGGAGAGAATACACTCTCAACAACCAAGGTTGTGCATCATTCAGAAAGGACTGAGACAGAAGTTACTTACTTAGAGTGGTGACCAAAAATGTTGGCACCCATGGTAAATATGAGCAAAGAAGACTGAAAAAAAAATATATATATATATGTATTGGTTATCCTTTTGATCTTTCATTCAAAAAAATTCACTAAACTCAAATTTTTAATTGAAGTAAAACAATTGAAAGAGGGGAAATATCTCATTATTAAATAAATATTTTTCTCCAAAACAGGTTGGCCAAAATTATTGGCACCCCTAGAAATTCTTATGAGTGAAATATATCTGAAGTATATTCCCATTCATATTTCACATTTTGTAGTGCACCTGGGTGACTAGGAACATGAAATTGTTCAGCCACTACTTCCTGTTTCACAGGGGTATAAATATGAGGTAACACACAGGCCAAATTCCCTTAATCGTCAATCACAGTGGGTTAGACTAAATAATATAGTTCTGATGGGCAGCAAAATGTTGTTGATCTTCACAAAATGGGAAGTGGCTATAAGAAAATTGCCATAGCATTGAAAATGCCCATTTCCACCATCAGGGCATTAAGTAACAAGTTCCAATCAACTGGAGATCTTAAGAATCAGCCTGGAAAAGGACATGTGCCTATATTGTCTCCACACACAGTGAGGAGGATGGTTCAAGTGGCCAAAGAATCTCCAAGAATCAAAGCTGGAGAATTGCAGAAATAAGTTGGGTCTTGGGGTTAGAAAGTCTAATATATATATATATATATATATATATATATATATATATATATATATATATATATATATATATATATATATCAGACATCACCTAAATCACCACAAGTTGTTTGGGAGGGTTTCAAGAAAAAAAAGAAAAAAAAAAAAAAAAAAAAGCCTCTGCTCTCATCCAACAACAACTCAAGCATCTTCAGTATGCCAGACACTACTGGAACTTCAAATGCGACCGGGTTCTATGGTCAGATGAAACAAAAAAAGAGCTTTTTGGCAGCAAACACCAGAGATGGGTTTGGCACACACAGAGATGAAGTACCCAATGCCCACGGTTAAATGTGGTGCTGCATCTTGAATGTTGTGGGGCTGTTTTTATGCCAGATGTCCTGGACATCTTGTTTGGATACATGGCATCACGGACTCTATCAAATACCAAGAGATAAAAAATAAAAACCTGGCTGCCTCTGCCAGCAAGCTTACAATGGGCCCTGATTGGATCTTCCAGCAGGACAATGATCCAAAACAAACATCAAAATCAGCACAAAATCAAGGTTCTGCCATAGCCATCCCAGTCCCCTGACCAGAACCCCATAGAAAATTTGTGGGGTGAACTGAAGAGGAGAGTCCACTAACATGGACCTCTGAATTTGAAGGATCTGTGGAGATGTATGGAGGAATGGTCTCACATCCCTTGCCAGGTGTTCTCCAACCTTATTAGGCATTATAAGAGTAGACTCAGAGCTGTTATCTTGGCAAATGGAGGTTGCAAAAAGTATTGAATAAAAGGGTGCCAATAATTATGGACAATGCGTTTTGGAGAAAAATATTTACTGAATAATGAGATATTTTCCCTGTTTCAGTTGCTTGTTCCACAGCCTTCTTTGGTCATATTTACCAAGGGTGCCAATATTTTTGGCCACAACTGTACGTATCGAATACATTTCACAGCAAAACATTAACACATGTTATATTTATACATAACATTATTTTAGATGGAAGGGTCAAATAAAGTGGCCGGTATAACTCCGCAACGCATAAAAAAAAAAAAAAGGAAAAAAAAAAAGGGGGCGTCCAATGAGTTGCACATGTTCGACTGGTGTAAAAACAACATTTGATCACAGACAAGGTAATTTGAACATCAACTTTATCGTTACAAAGCTACTCAAAGCAAAATTTACAGGCAGATCTTCATTGTCAAATTACGGAAGCCCTGAACCGCAAGATGGAAAAAATTAAAAATTATGGTGAAAAAAATAAAATAAAATAGTGTCTCAGTTCCTTCCTGAGCCTAAGTCTTAATTTTTTTTTCTCTCTTCAAAAAAATGTTTTTTCTCTTAAAATTTTTTTTCTCTCTCTTCAAAAACATTTGTTTTTCTCTCTTAAAAAAAAAAAAAAAAATGCATGCGGTACCAACCTTGGCCACCAGGTGCCACTATCAGTAAACATGTAATCTTATGCTTTTTATGCTTTCTCTGTTGCTATATAGCTGAATAATACATTTATAATTTATTTAAGGGTTTGCAAACATTAATCAAGACAAAATCAGGCTACATATGTTTGATATGGCATTCGTTGTCGTGAAACAACTGGAGTTATTTTTTTGTTTGAAATTATTGGTCTTTCTAAACCATCTATGCCGTTTGCTCAGTGTTACATGGTGGAAGTGAAGGAATGTATAGAGGAAAATGGGAAACATGGGAAAATTATTATGTCTGTCCTTCTGACCAACAATTTCAAACAAAAAAATAACTCCAGTTGTTACACGACAACGAATGCCACATCAACATATGTAACCTGATTTTGTCTTGATTAAGGTTTGCAAACCCTTAAATAAATAATAAATGTATTATTCAGCTATATAGCAACAGAGAAAGCATTAAAAGCATAAGATTACATGTTTAATGATAGTGGCACCTGGTGGCCAAGGTTGGTACCACATGCATTTTTTTTGAAGAGAGAAAAAAAAATGTTTTTTGAAGAGAGAAAAAAAAAATTTGAAGAGAGAAAAAAATTTTTTTGAAGAGAGAAAAAAAAATTTTGAAGAGAAAAAAAAAATTTTTTTGAAGAGAGAAAATGTTTTGTTTAGGAAGACTTAGGCTCAGGAAGGAATTGAGACACTATTTTCTTTTTCACCTTGCGGTTCAGGGTTTCCGTATCAAATAATGACTGTTTGAAAAAAGAATAATATTCAAAACTGCTAAAAGATGTTTTGTGCAATTTTTGATGCTCACCTGGATCACTTTGCTTCTGCTTCTCTCAAGGCTGAAGTGACAAGGAGTGAAGTGCAGGCTCAACGTTCATAGGTTGCCAGGTGCATTCACAATACAGTTCTACTTTTTATGCAGTTGTATGAATAAGTCCAATGCAGAGAAGACATCTCCAGGGTTTCATCTTTTTGATAATAGATCACTGAATAATACCACAAATTTCCCCTCTAAATTGTGTATGTACAGGTTTGACAGGGTTGCGGAGTAACGGAATAAATGTAACGGGATTACGTATTTAAAATACAAAATATAAATAACTGTATTCCACTACAGTTACAATTTAAATCATTGGTAATTAGAATACAGTTACATTCAAAAAATATTTTGATTACTGAAGAGATTACTTTGCATTTTATTGTCATTGGTTTCATTTAATATTTAGTCCTTTCAGATGGAAAACATTTATACATATAAATGATGCGATCCACAGTGCATTTGAACAGCGGTGAAACACTTTCTTATGATGTGTTATATTCATACGAGCAGACAGAGAAGTACGTTTGTAGTTTGGAACAGAAGAAACAGAAATAAACCTTGTGTAAACTGTCAGCTTTACGCTAAGCTAAAATGCTATTTCTAGCCGTTACCAGGCACGATCATATTTTTTTATCAAGAAAATTAATGTCGGATCATAATTTCTTTTCTTTTTTTTTTCTAGTAAGACCTTTGATATTAGGGCAAAAATCGTATTCTTGATATTATTATTATTATTATTATTATTATTATTATTTATTGTTTTCCTGCATAAATATCTAAAAATCCTTAAAACAAGATCACTTTGATTTATCTTGTTTTAGAAACAACACTGCATAAGATATTTAGGTTTTTCAGAGAATGTATTTTCAGCGTGTATTTTGTCTTACTGTACTGGCAGAGTTTTTATAGTCAAAACAAGTGAAAAAATCTACCAGTGCTGAAGAAGTAATCCAAAGTATTTAGAATACACTACTGGTCTTGAGTAATCTAACGGAATACATTAAATTACATTTTATAGCATGTATTCTGTAATCTGTAGTGAAAAACATTTCAAAAGTAACCCTCCCAACCCTTGAGATTGGGCCAGTTCTCATTTTAACAGTAAATTACTTTAATTATTTTCCTGCTAATTTTTCCTAAAGAATACGGCTCAGTTTGACAGTAACATACTGTAAACATTTTCTACAGTGAGGCACGGTGGAAAATATATCAATAATACTGTAAAAACAACACAATTGACAGCAACATACTTTAAACAGTATCTACAGTAAGTTGCAGTTGGAAATACAGTAATAATACTGTCAAAACAACAAAAATCATTTACAGTGTACCTTCAACAGTATAGCTATTCTCTCAGTCTGTCAATATTGGTTCATGTTGAGCTGCAGGCCTCAGTGAACATCAAAGTGTGTCTGCTGTCTTAAAACATGCTTTAGGTACTTACAGTAAACTGTGAAGTAAAAGCTGCTGTGAAAGTCAAATTAAAAGATAAGCACTCTGACAGAACCAGGATACATTACTGAGAGTCAATTCTAATGAGACATCCAGCTATAAAGTAATATTGTACTGTGCTGTATATTTTATGTGGTAACATTTAGTTTGCATTCAATACCAAACTGTTAAAAGCTACTCTAAGTTGTAAAATGTTTTGCTTTGCACTTTGCACTTATACTAATGAATTGAATATATCAAGTGCAATGATAGTAAATTATTATGATGAAAATGACTCTTTGTCTCTTTGAAAATGACTGAGCCATGTTTTGTTGCAAGTGCTAAACACTATGCATATTGAAAAAAAGCTTCAAAAACTGTGAACTTATCTTACAAATTACAAAGCCAAAAAGGCCTGAAAAGCATCAAATGTCATTACATGTGTTGAAATAAAACATTCAGAACAGAACACTGCAGGCATACAGAGAAATCAAAACTGTCAAAATATAATACATAAGTCTTTCACAAAGGACAAAAGGGAAAAAAAGCCATGTTAGATTTTTATTTTAGTGTTTTTGTGAAGCGAGCCATATCTTGCCATATCTTATAACATAACTGCAAAAGCATTAATATTTGATTTGCCCAGCAACAACTGTGTATGGCTGGACTCTCAGTTCCAGTAAGGCAGTTGAGCGCATCACAGATTACATGTGCAAGGTTTTGATCTATATCAGTCATATACTCAGATGGAACCAACTAGTGACCTCCCAGACACAAGTACTTTACTAAACCCCCAGAAGGGTTAGTACAATGTAATCAGATCCATGTTATCCTATTACAAAATTGCCAAAAATCAAAACAAAAATGAAAGGGGACAAACTTATACAATGTCACCCAAACACGATGTTACCCAAACACCACCAAAGTGGCTATTTCCTTGGAGAACACTGGCATGCTTTTTAAAGAGCTGTGTGGGCGAAAAGAAAGACATTTTTAACTTTTCCAGAAGCAGCCATCAGTGAATTTACAATGTAACTGTCCCTGGATCCCTAGAGAATATTCAGGGCTGATTAGAAAAGATCTTTATGCACATACCAACAACTTTGGTAAATATCTTTAAAATGCTGAGTGCCTATTGAAGAATGTTTACTATCTTTTAGTGTCGTTCATGTACAGTATGTTTGCATTCATTCATTTAATCACTAATACATTTTCGCTTGTCTGCTTATTTCTTTCAACGAATTTTGTCTGAAACTTAAAAAGTATTAATGTTACAAATTTGTGAAAATGAAAAAAATAATAATAATAATTCAGACAAAAGGAACTATTTTACAACAATTAACACTTCAATGGGTCTTTTGGTAAAACTGCGAATCATTAGAAGCATTATGCCTAAATGTGCACCCCTAAGATATTGGACACTGGAGCTTACAAAGATGATATGGCCTGCCCTTATTCATGTGCTAATTTTATAAGATGACTACCCCAAGGCAGACAAATGATCGCAGTGCACTCTACAAAGAATAACATCACCTGACAATAGGGGATCCATTTCAGAACATTTGCTAAAATACATAATTTAACAGCAGAGTGCATCATCACAGTACTTTAGATCATTGATTACCTAACAGTAACTGAGGTAAGCTTATGAAAAAAACACTATTTATGATAAATCGGCCTCATCTAAAGATTCATTACTTACTAGAGGTGTAATGCTTTGCTATTTAAGTTTTATAAATGTGAAGCTGTCCAACAATGTGAATAGACAGCCAAAATATAGTTTAAGATAATGGAAGATAACTGTGTGAAACGAGAGTGTTGTTTTTTTGCTAGAAACACTATGCTGAAATCCCCAGTGCAGTAATGTTGATAAGGAAGATCACCATTGTGAGAAGCTTTCCACCATCTGTCACTGTGACAGTCAGGTCAGGGGGCATCCACTTAAGACTTCATCATCCGGCCTGCTCCAGAGAAGGGCCCTCTGTTCAATTAATAACATGTTGTAGTGCTTTGATTTGTGTTGTTTGATTTCCATCAGCAGTATTGGTACTTGCCTTCCCAATATGTAGATCTGCATTTGAATATTTTAGAGTAGTTAGATATTATGCTAATTTCGGGTAATGATAGATTAAAAAAGGCATTATATTAACTATTTGCATGAAGTGTGGCCTCAGTTTTTTATATTCCTTAAAAGGATAATTCACACAAAAATGAAAATTCTGCCATTATTTACTCACCCTCTTGTTGTTTGTAGGCCTGTCACGGTAATTAAATAATCGTTTGATTACAATTATTTGAGATAACCATGATTATTTGAGATAACCATGATAACTGTGCACTTCAAATTTTACTATACAAACAAGGGCATTTTTGGCGAATATAGAAATGCCATGAACGGTGCATTTTTGTGTCTCATTTTCTGAAGTTTTTGCATTATGTGAGCACTCAAAATTAACTCCGACAGTCTCAGAACATCTGACCTCATTCAGAGCAGCTCCAGAAGAGCACTTCTGAAGCATTGTGATGCACGCACCCTCTGCTGAGGTTTGCGCAAAACTCCTATGAAAATATAAGTGAGGATTCTGTTAGTCCATTTTTTACTTTGATTTACCGTTGATGTCATGTCAAATGTTCTTGGCTGCTGTGGGTTCATACACAAAGTGTTAATGGCATGCAGTGACTGAAGAAGAGATGCCCGCTTACTCTATTTCTGTGGAGATGATAGAACAAAGATACTATTTTCAAATACACACAGAATCTCAAGTTTTTCTTTCAAGCAAAATAAAGGCTTGTGGGTTTAAGTCGGGAGCCTTAAAATAAAGTATGAAAGTGAAGAATTTAAGACACAAATATGTCACTATTGCATAACTTAATGTAACGTAACTAGGAATGTCCTGATACCGATACTGATACTGCGCTCATGTACTGGTACTCGTACTTGTAAAAATTCTCCAATACCAAAAACCAATACCATCTGATGTACGAATGTCATTACGTAAACATTCAGCCCACAAATTAAAATCACGTTATGTCCTAGTGAAATTATTTAACTGCAAAAGCTGCGATTTAATGAGATAAATATATAGTTTGCATGTAATTAAAATGTGAGTGCTTGTGAATGTGTGGAGACCAATGGTGTAGTCGGGGCCATACGCATGTATACATCGCATGCTTACTTTTTACCCAGGGCTGTTTGCGTATAACGACTTCTAAGGATCAATATTTGCGTATACCCTCGGTATACCAACTTGTTTTGCTGCTTTAGTCCATAATCTACTGTCATTAGTTTCCCTTTAACTGTATTGGATGTTGTTTTGTGAAACTGGAGATTCTTTGTTGTAATTGGTGCAACACTTGTATTCTGCCATTTCCCCACCCCTGACAACCATTGTCAATGCCATCATCAACTGAGGGAATTTATGACAGTGAGTGGAGAGAGAGAGTCACCCTCACGCTGAAGCAGTATTAGGTCAAATTAATTAACAAAATATGCCAAACGCCCTGTAAAATACGGAATCGTCCTGTAATTAAGAGAAAAAATTGCATTCCGTATGAAATCCATCCAATAAATCTTATGGACTGATGAAAAAAATGTATAGTCCCTACCAGATGGGTTCAAAAGTCTCCAAATATCTGTAAGACCAAGACCAAGATTCATCCTATGAAGCATCAGTGTTGCTCTAGGGGGCTTACACACTTTTGCTTCACTATGAAAAAGGACTGAGTCCATCAAAAGATTAAAGTCTCCTCCCAATATTATATCATATGGGGTGCCAGTGGCTTGCAACATCCCTTGAAGATCTATAAAAAAACCCTGATCATCAACATTAGGTGTGTAAATATTAGCCAAAATAAGACTTTGCCCCTGAATTTCTGCTAAAACTGCAATTTCTGCAATAATGACTCTTCCTAATTTATCTTTAATCTGTTTGAGACATTTGAATTGTAGATGCTTACTTATCAGTGTAATGACTCCCCTGCTCTTACTTGAGCCAACACTAAAGATAACATGTCCATGTCCATATCTTCACAAATTTTTCAGCTTCCTATGGGAAAAGATGCGTTTCTTGAAGAAACACTATCTCATATTTCTTATGCTTAAGAAGAGATATAACCTTCCTTCTTTGTATGGGGTGCCCAAACCCATTCACATTCCACGTAGAGAGAGAGACAATCCACTCATATTAACATTTGACATTTTGACATAACAGAAAAAAATAGATTGTGTGTCAAAAACAAATTATAAAGACCACATTCTGACATTAGTGCAACAATCAAACCCCGTACTTCCCCTCGGAACCAAACTAACAGAAAAAAGAAAAACGAACGCATTAACCCCGCACATGACAGCGCCAAATGGCGTCCATCCCTCTAAACTAAAACAGTCCATGTACGCCAACGAGAGCCCCCGCGATATCTTTGCCATTGGATTGCTCAAGTCTAGTGTTTCTATACATATTTTGTGAGACAGAATTATACAACAAAAGATAATCTCTAAAACAAACTCCAGCCAATAGGCGGAATAAACACAAAGAACATGTAGATTCATCCACATAACTGTCCCAAAGGTGTGTTCCTCCACAAAATAAACTCAAGCACACAGTTTCCTTGGACAGTCAAATGAATATTCAGTGAGCCGGCCCATTCAGCTGCTACATGAGTGCAACAAATGACCTAATCACTCCAATGTCTTGCAGGAAATACTCCACAAAACAAACTTCAGCCAGTAGGAGGCATAAGCACAAAGAACGTGCAGATTAACCCACAGAACTGTCCCGAAGGTGTATTACTTCACAAAACAAATTGAATATTCAGTGAATGTTCAGTGAGTCGGTCCACTCTGCTGGCCAGGAACATTAGTGCAAAAGTGACCTTCCGTTGATGTAAGAGTTTCTTGCATTACTTGAATCGATCACGTTTCTCTCTTGTCGAATTCGCAAAGTCTGGGAACAACAAAATGCTGTGGTTCTTCCAAGAAAGCCTTCCTTTATTCCTCACCTCGCATAACATGAGCTCTTTATCGGATGATCTCAGAAATTTGGCCATCAGCGGATCGCCGAGCCGGAACCCTGTGAGCTCACTCGATTTCCAGTTTATGGCCTGTTATGTTGAGCAGACTTGGAAAGAGCCCATCAATGAATTTCACCATATCCTGACCCTCTTCGGCCTCAGGAATTCCAACAATATGGATGTTATTCTACCGGCTACGGTTCTCCAAGTGCTCCAACTTCTTCCAGACACGCTCCAAATCCACCTTGGTCGCTAGCGGATTAGCAGATAATTCCCTCTCCGATGACTCCAGATCCGTTTCTTGACATCCCCCACTCTTGTAACCACTTCAGTGAATTTCATCTCCATGGCGGTGATCGATCAACATATTATAGCAAGATCCTCCAAGTCAGCAACGACCTTCGTCAGAATTGCCGACATGTTCAACATTTCTCACCGAATTTCCCTCAATTCTCTGACCAAATCGACTCCCGGGCTCGGGGCCTCCGGGGGTTGTCAGCTTGAGCACATGAGCTGTCTCCAGAGCCCGAGGATTTTGAATTCTTTGACATATTGTCCTCCTAGAACAGTTATGGAACAGAGTGTATCGAATCTCACTGGTTTATGACATTAATAGTGTTAAAACTAGCAAAGTGCGCAGAGCTCGCCATTCACACGTCCGAACCTCGTATGGCATCACGCAGTGGCGATCTCTCAGGGCCAGCAAAGCCTTCTCTGCTGGCATAACATGCCTAATAAATAAATATTTTTTAGTCCTTTCATTCTCATTGACCTTTTGGCTTATGTATTTTCAATCGCTTTCCACTCCTAATTCATCTACAAATGAATAGCAAAAAACAAAAAAAAAATGTATCCAATCAGAATTTATTCCTCGATGCTTACAAGCAAAGTGTGACAACAGTTTCTCAAATCGCATGCTCGAAGCCATGCTCCTTAGCCAAAGCAGCTCATGAGTCTGAGCTCCACCCCATAAGGCCTTCAGAATTTCCACAGAATCCCTCAACAGTGTAAGTGAATAGACATCTAAAGTCAGATTGTCAGATTCAACAGCCAATCAGATTGATTTATTTGTTCTTGTGGGTGTGGTCTTTAGGATATGTCCCAGTCCAGGCCTTCTAGCTGGCCTTGAGTGACACAATCACGCTTTAAGTGATGTATGTAATCTGAAAGCGAAGAGCGCGAGATGCTATCGAGTCGGCTCTCATCACTGCTGGTATTGCCGTTGAGAAAGAGATCCTTATGAATTTAAAAACCTAAGATGTTCTGCATGATCGTGCGATTGATTAATTAAACAGGAAAGGAGGACTGATTTTCACTTCAAGCAAATTGGTAATTGCTTTTTGCATTGTTATAGCAACATCAGGAATTTTCTAAATGTAAATTAGGCTGCTTGAGCATTCAGTGTCGGATCAAGTTTTGAAAAGTAACTGTGTACCCTGACGAAAAAAAATGTATTGCAAGCAAAATTTTAATCACAAATATTATTAGAGAGCTTTTCCTTATTCTTACCTCCTTGGTTCTGGCTTTCATGCGTGGACGGGTTTTTAAAATTTCAGTTAGTTGACTGCCACATAATGATATTCATTGTGAAACTGTGGTTTCTTAATGGCATGAATCGCACTAAAGGCCTAGACTTAAAATGCATGGGCCTCGGCTGGCATCACGTGACCTTCCCTGGTCGTTGTATTTAAGTGTTTTTCATTTTAAGTTTAGTAGGGGACATTTACACTGAACGCGATTTTGCGTCCATCCGCACTGTTTTTCTATGTAAAGACGCACAGGATCACCTGTAAATATGGGTCATTCCTACAATTCTGTGTCATTTAAGTCCCCATTACAAGTGTCTGTGGTATTTATATTGTTTAATTTCACCCAGTTACAATTTTAATAGGCTTGTTAAAAAGAATAAAAACATTTTATAATGTTACAAACTTCTGTGGGCTTAAAAGTAAAATTTTAAATAATTGAAATCCTTTTCTATTACACTGTATCATTTTCTCATGTCCCAAAAACTGCACGTCAAACATCTTTGACAAAAATAAATGCTAAATCATTGGATTTCTATTTCCCCTCCACATACAGTTAAGAGTTTAGTGTCACATTCTCTCACTAACATGTATTCATTTGTGGTAAATGTGTAATTTTAACACTGATAGTGGAGGTTTTTTGTGTGTCCCTTGATTTATTGCATACCCTGGCATGCCATGATACTATGATCTTTCACTGAAGATATACTGTATGTTAGGAAATTACATCACACACACTGGAGGTGTACATCACCCATTCTGCAAAATTACTTTGAGTTATTTGAAATTTGAACTCTATTGTTTTATTTATGTTTTCCTTTATTTTGTGGTGTTAGTCATATGTGGTCAAGAATAATATGTCCACCCTGTTATGGGAAGATATATTGGAAATTATTATAATTTAACATTTCAATATACAGTATTTATGTTATCCAAAATTAAATTGTAAATAGTAATTTACAAGTATGTTACCTAGATATCAATCACAGACCATGTAATATGGCAGAAATATATCACTACTGTAAAGTTATGTAATATTCACTACTGATACTACTACTAATAATATATCAGTAGTAATTGTATTATACTTGAGCAGTATCTCACATCCGTGATGCTCTGTTATGCAGCACTTTATTTGACAAAATATAACTCCAATGTTGTTTTTTGGATTGTGCTCTGAGGTTCTATATATATTCACTTCATTTGATAAAAATAATACAGATTTATGTTGAAAAGTAATTGTTATATTTCCGTTTGATTTCGTTAAAGTTTTAATGAATTCATTTATTTAAACACCATTTGATGATAGTTTAGAACAGAAAAAAAAAAAAAACAGGTATCGGACTCGGTATCGGTGAGTACCAAAAATTAAGTAACAGTACTCATACTCGTTCTAAAAAAAATGGTATTGGGACATCCGTAAACGTAACATAACATAACATAACATAACATAACATAACATAACATAACATAACATAACATAACATAACAAAATAACATAACATAACATAACATAACATAACATAGCATAACATAACATAACATAATATAACATAAAACATAATATAACATAACAAGAACCAAATCCTTCTAGGTTTTTTTTTCTATTTCTTCTTATTTTTGTGTTAAGTGCCTTTTACATCATTTGACTTAATCAAACCAGCAGTTCAATAAACAAAAAGAAAGGAAAGACAATTAAACGTCTGTCACGTCATTCCCCCAAGGACTATTGTTTTGAAGAGACTCTTAGTTTTAAGTTTTGTATCTTCCTCTGTTATGTCTGTCTTCCTGTCCATTGCCCTAATTGTAACCCAGGTGTTCCTCATCTTCTTATTAGCCCATGTATACATATACCATCTTGTTCTTTGTTCCTGTGTCAGTTCTTGTTTGTATGTGGTGTGTTATTAGCATTATACTGCTGTAGACTTTGTGTTACATTCTGTCTCGTATGTTTACCTTAATCGTTGTATCATCTTCTTTTCTTTACAATTAAAGTTCTGCATTTGGATCCTCACTCTCATCTCTTCCCTTCACAAACCGTGACAGCGTCTATGTTAGCTTAACACCTCTGGGTATGATCATTTATTTCACTAATAATGGCTGGTGGCTGATTTTGGATTCCTGAGTTGGAATGCTCTGATTGACAGCTCTTTTCACCTAATACTTTAATTCAGTACAAATGAATAACTCCTCAAAAGCTTCCCAATAACTGACACTATTTTAGGGCAATACAAGTATTACCTAAATGACTAATGCAACTGGTTACATATAAATAAAAGCTTGAAACAACATTAAACAGTGTAAACAATTCCTCCCAATGCAAATGCATGGATGTTTGGAATCCATGCACAATAATGTGATAAAATACGTAATCTTTCAGTATCATTTATTTATCCTACAAGTATTTTTCCAGTTACAATAGCGATCTTTTAACATTTACTACAGAAGGTTTGCAAGACAAGCAGGACTGCTTTCAGCATTTCCAAATCTATCCACTATTTAACTGTGGAAATAAAATATCCAACAAAATACCAATAATTAGAGGCTAAACATGGCTAATTACTATAAAGCAGTTTCTACAGGTAGAACAAAATTTCTGTAGTCGTACTACTAGCACTTAGTTCTTTATTTGTGTCTTTGCCACTGGCTGATGAATATGCTCATTACTTCTACTTAGTACTCACATAATTAACACATTAAGCCAAAAAACATTCAGATCATGCATAGACGTGTGGCTGGCAAATTATGTACCGAAACCTCAGTCGATATTCAAATAATTTGTCAATGCCTCAATGTCAAAAATCACCCATCAGTTTGTAGTTCATGCAATTTTAAAACAGTATAAAAATGCAACAGTTTTACTATATCAAAATGCTTCAACAGCTCACAGCTTCACACCACACTGACAAGCCAAGTGTTTTGTTAGTCTAATCAAAAACATGACAACTTTTCACATGCTGTAAAAGTGAAGGCTCTGCCACAGTGTTGCATGTTTTACCCCTAAAAAAAAAAACACAAGGGGGAAAATGCTCGCTTAGAAATGTCTTGTTTCCTCAAGCAGATAGCATGGCTTCTGGCTTGGCTAAAGTCTGCCATCGTTCATTTGCTTTGGCTGAGTTGAAATGGCTTTTCTTTGGGGGATAGATAAATCACACCACACATCTCCAGGTGTGCACAGGCACACAACAGCATTCGCAATTTGAATCAGTGCTACAGAGAAGCTGGGGCTCAAAGAATGCAGCATGACAGTGTTTGTGACAGGTTGTGTCAACAGTTCCCCATTATGCAGAAGCTTTACTTGTGATCTAAAGTAAAAGACGTGATCTGACTGTCAGAGATCAATACAAAAATGGATCGAGATGTGACTTCTGACATCAATACAAGCATAAACTTTACCTAATGCAGTGTTGCAGAATGTAATGCAGAAGTTTACATACACCTTAGCCAAATACATTTAAACTCAGTTTTTTTTTTTTTTTTTTTCACAATTCCTGACATTTAATCATAGAAAACATTCCCTGTCTTAGGTCAATTAGAATCACTACTTTATTTTAAGAACGCAAAATGTCAGAATAATAGTAGAGAGAATTATTTATTTCAGCTTTTATTTCTTTCATCACATTCCCAGTGGGTCAGAAGTTTACATACACATTGTTAGTATTTGGTAGCATTGCCTTTAAATTGTTTAACTTGTGTCAAACATTTTGGGTAGCCTTCCACAAGCTTTTCACAATAAATTGCTGGAATTTTGGCCCATTCTCCCAGACAGAACTGGTGTAACGGAGTCAGGTATGTAGGCCTCCTTGCTCGCACATGCTTTTTCAGTTCTGCCCACAAATTTTCTGTCGGGTAGAGGTCAGGGCTTTGTGATGGCCACTCCAATACTTTGACTTTGTTGTCCTTAAGCCATTTTCCCACAACTTTGGAGGTATGCTTGGGGTCATTGTACAATTGGAAGACCCATTTGTGACCGAGATTTAACTTTCTGGCTGATGTCTTGAGATGTTGCTTCAATATATCCACATAATTTTCCTTCCTCATGATGCCATCTATTTGTGAAGTGCACCAGTCCCTCCTGCAGCAAAGCACCCCCACAACATGATGCTGCCATCCCCATGCTTCACGGTTGGGATGGTGTTCTTCGGCTTGCAATCCTCACCCGTTTTCCTCCAAACATAATGATGGTCATTATGGCCAAACTGTTAAATTTTTGTTTCATCAGAGCAGAGGACATTTCTCCAAAAAGTAAGATCTTTGCCCCCATGTGCACTTACAAACTGTAGTCTGGCTTTTTTTATGGCAGTTTTGGAGCAGTGACTTCTTCCTTACTGAGCAGCCTTTCAGGTTATGTCGATATAGGACTAATTTTATCTCATTTTGTCTGGTTTGGTTCATCTACCAAGTCAGACATCAGAAGGCTTCAAAGGATAGTTCGGACTGCTGAGAAGATAACTGGTGCTCCCCTACCCACCCTGCTAGAACTGTACACATCCAGAGTAATGAACAGGGCTTGTAAAAACACTATTCACCTAGCACACTTCCTTTTGAACTGTTGCCCACTGGCCAGCACTACAGAGCATTTAGCACCAGAAGGGCCAGGCACAGAAACAGTTTTTTACCTCAGGACATCCACCTCATGAACAGCCCCCATATAGTCAAGTCAAGTCATTTTTATTTGTATAGCGCTTTTCACAACACACATCGTTTCAAAGCAGCTTCATAGAAAATCATGCTTTAACAGAAAATGAAACTGTAATATCTATAAAGTCTTAGAGTCATCATTGTGTAATTGTAAATTGTGTATACAAATAAATAATTAAACAGTTAAATAATCATTGTATTTAGAACCCCAGTGAGCAAGCGGAAGGCGACTGTGGCAAGGAAGTGAAAAAATATCCTTGGGACAAACCAGGCTCACTGTGAGGGCCAGTTCCCCTCTGGCTAAACAGCATGAATATAATGCCAATATTAGTTATTTGTGTGCAGTGCAAGTCATGGTTTAAAATTTGTAAACTATGTAAGTGTTAAGGGCCAGTGTTTAAACAAAGATTTTTTTTTTTTTCCCCAAAGATTTTAACTTTCCTTTTTTCAACACAACCGTGTGCGATATTCAATCAGTCCATTCCTACTTATATCTATATTTCATTTATATTTTTTAACATATCCTACCTCTTCTTCAATACATTACAACACCTGCACATAACTATATATGTATATTCAGTACTGTGCAAAAGTCTTAGGCACACAAGATGTTTCACAAAAACATTTGTCATAAGATGATTATTTATATCTTCAGCTTTAGTGTCAATAGTAAATATACATTTTAGACTCCCAAACATTCCTTTTGCTAATAGAATAGAATAGAATAGAATAGAATAGAATAGAAGAACAGGGAGTCCTACAAAAGATGGCATGGACCCCACAGAGTCCCCCACTGAACTTAGAGTCATTCTAGGATTACATGAAGAGACAGAAGCAATTGAGACAGCATAAATAGAACTGTGGCGAATTCTCCAGGAAGCTTGGAACAGCCTATCTGCCACCAACCAAGAAAAACTGTGTCTAGGTGTACCTAGGAAAATTGGTGCTGTTTTGAAGGCAACGGTGGTCACACCAAATATTGATTACGATTTTTTATGTTTACTGGACTTTATATGATGTTATATGATAAATGAAAACTATTTATGGAATTTATTTTTGAAGACATCCTCACTATGCAACATTTTTCACAAGTTCCTAAAACTTTTGCACAGTACTGTAAAATATCCAAACATCATTATTGCTCTATTGTATATTTCACTTTTCATTTATCTGTTATATCTTTTTTTATGTCACTATATGTATATATGTTTAAATGTATATGTTTGTATGTATGTATGTATGGGTGTATTCTCTTTGCACTGGAAGCTTCTGTCACCATGACAAATTCCTTGTGTGTACAAGCATACTTGGCAGAGGCAGCACTAGGGAGGGTCTAGTTTACAAAGAAAGTCCATATCACCCCTGTAGCACCCCCAGCAAATGTTTGTAACAGCCAGCTGATTATCCTCTGTATAAAGATTATATGAAGAAACATTTTCCCTGACAATATTTTAGCAATCATGTTGTGTGTCCCGTATTTCTGTCACCTGTTTAGAATCAGAACTAGTGTAACCCTTATTTTGTGACTGATTTTGAACACTCCAGTCTCCGTAGTTGTGGATGACATAAAATAAACACGGGTTACAATGGTGTAATTCAACACATCTTCTTTATTAGAAATACCGGCCAAACAGCAGTAACAGCAGCACCTGTGCACTCGGTGCACACTCAAAAGAAAAAAGAGAGACTTGAGCGCAAGCACCATCCCCCTCTCAACCTTTTTCTTCCCATGGGGAAATGTACCCCGAATTAAAGGGACACTGAAAAAATAACTTTCATAAACAAATATTCCCTGTAAGGCAAATAAAATAAGTAGTATTGCTACTACTCTGTGTGAAATAAAACACTACAGTACAAATGGATTATAAATTACCAAATTAATTACTAAATTTAGAAATGACATTTATAATTAATTAGCCAATTTTAGATTACAGTCTTCCCCTGCTTACTAAAGAAATGTCCTCATTTCTGGCATATTATACTTAACACCTTTCACCACATTAACATAGAACAACATAACATGAACATGGAGTTCAGTAAGCATGAATGTATATGTGTGCAATACACAATTATCAGAGTCAAATAATCTGGAACAACAATTATTGCAGATTTTAAGCATCACATTCTTTTAAACACAACACTGTATAACAAACTCCATTATGAGAATATACTGTTCCAGTGTGCAAGTACACAGATGAATCAATAGGCATTAACAAACAAAGTCTTTGAACCTTTCAGGTTTCCTCACTGTGCGGCCACTACGGGTAAACTGAGACAAATCTACTGATGGGGAAGGGGCCATACCAGGGGACAGCAAGGTGCTAGGATGTATATGTGGCATTGGCACAGTCTCAGGCTGAGACAGAGAAACAGTTTGAGCTGAACATTCAGTTCCTGCAGCAGAAGCTGTGTGCTTTACAGTTCGCTTAGGCACATAAGGTGGAGTAGGAGGTCGAAAAGGCAAAGCTCCTGACAATGCATTGAGGGGAAAGGAATGCTGAGGGGCATTTGTACCGCAAACATCAGAAGGCACAGATACTTGAAAGGAACTGGCAGGCATGTTCAACAAAGAACCCTTGTAAGGCTTCAAGCGATTGTGATGAACCACCCAGTTCCTTGACTGGGGATTCTTTGGGCCAGTGATCTCATAAGTTACACTTGGGCTGCTTTCTTTATCCATTCGTCTCAGAACTATATATGGCACTTTCCATTTTGGAGCCAGCTTATTCTGCTTCTGAGCTGGATCATCCAAAAGCATAAGTTCACCTTCTTTATGTGGGTGGAAAAATGTCCTTTTGTCATACTGTTGTTTCTGATTCAGCTTAGCAGCTGTGGACTGTGCAGCCGCATCTCTGAAGGCAAATGACAAACGTGTGGTCAAAGCACTGGCATAGTCTGCTGGTGTGCCTGGTGTACAGGAGGTCACAGCAGGATTACAGTTCAAGAGGATGTCAACAGGTAAACACGGTTCCCTTCCATGTGCCAGAAAGAAATGAGAAAACCCAGTATTTGAATGAACACTTGAGTTATAAGCCAACTCCACTTGAGGCAGATATTTATCCCATTCACCTCCACTCTCAAAAATATACTTAGAAAGTTGATCTTTCAATGTGCGATTTAGTCTTTCGACCATACCATCACATTGTGCATGGTAGGGAGAGGTGCGTGATTTCTTGATTCCAAGTTGATTGCATAAATGTTTAATCAAATCAGACTCAAACTGTCTACCTTGGTCTGTATGGATTGACTCAGGGATCCCATGCTGTTTGATGTAATCCTGGAAAATGCACTGTGCAACAGTTGTAGCTCGCTGGTCTCTCAGAGGGTAAAGGTTGACAAAGCGAGTGAAATAGTCCATCACAACCAACACATACCTATTCCCTTGTGAAGAAACAGGCAACTCTGTGATATTGGCAGCAATCTTTTGGAATGGTCTCTCTGCGTGAATGGACTGCATTGGGGCCCTTTCATGAGGAGTGGTAGCACTACAGGACTGACAGGATAAACATTTAGCACAGTGTTTCTGGATATCTCGAGACATGTAAGGCCAGTAACAGATTTTCCTGGCTCTCAATAAAGTGCTCTCAGCACCTAAATGTCCACTAAACTTATCTCCATGGAAACACTTAAAAGCGGTGGGAATGAGTACTGCAGGTAAGACTAACTGGTAAGCATGTGGGCTATGAGGAGAGGGTTTCACTTTACGGCACAAAATTCCATCTTGGACTGACAGTTTGGGAAATTCATGCCAGAGCTTTCTCAAGGTGGAAGAGGAATGCTTAAGTCTGCCTAGTGGTGGCCTTTGATTACTTTTCTCTTTCCAGTCCATGACTGTACTAAGACAAAAATCAGCCCTTTGCTGAGCTTGCAAATGTGCAACCGATAGTGTCAGACCAGGGTCAGGAAGAACATCACAAATGTTCTGCATTTCGTCAGAAGAGGGAACTTCTTCAGCGATGTTGGGGCTTGAAATTACACACTGAACTGCTTTTGTTTTTTTTTCAAAGGCGAGCTAGGATGCCTGGACATGGAATCAACATTACTATGCTGCTTTCCTTCTCTGTGAAGGATGAAGTTGTAAACATCCAGTTCAAGTATCCAACGTGCTCTTCTACCCGCTGGATCATTATCGACTGGGGCCTTCTTCAAATGCAACAAGGGTTTGTGGTCAGTGACAACTTTGAATAGAGCTCCTGACAAGAAATGTCTGAAATGTCTGACTGACCATACCACATTCCAAAGCTCACGGTCATAAGTTGACCATTTCCTGTCTGAACGATCCCAATGATTGGAAGTGCAGCGATGATCTTGCTGATTGGAGGTTGGGCTGATGTGACGATGTTGATGATGAAGAGCTGGGCTGATGTGTTGTTCATGATGATGGGGAGCTGGGCTAATGTGTGGTTAATGATGATGGGGAGCTGGGCTGACGTGACGGTGGTCATAGCTCCAATATCTGTCGGCGTCCTGATGGATGGAGGAATAGTGGTCCTCTCTACGATGTGGAGAGGATACAGGTGAAGGTGAGTAGCGTCATCTAGTATAATCAGGTGGAGGACCACCGGCAGAGTAGCCAGCATGGGAGGAGGAGGAACGCCAAGGAGACGTAGACGAGTGTGCATACCTCCTTGGGGATGAGTGTGGTGAATGGCGGTGTTTATCTCTACCACGCTCAGGTGAGTAGCATCTCTGTCTAGAGGAATCACATTGAAAACCATGTGGTGCATATTCATGCTGTCTCTTTAATTGACTGACCTCCATCCAGAGAGTCTTAACATCAGCAGTTAGCTGTTTAACTACTGACATG
The DNA here is from genome assembly GCF_019703515.2 of Myxocyprinus asiaticus. Classification (NCBI taxonomy): domain Eukaryota; kingdom Metazoa; phylum Chordata; class Actinopteri; order Cypriniformes; family Catostomidae; genus Myxocyprinus; species Myxocyprinus asiaticus. The sequence goes on along the minus strand of NC_059385.1, from coordinate 12,735,872 downwards.
AGTTCAGAGGAGTCCTCTGAGGTCAACACAGTCTTTATGGACACCATTGCTGAAAGCGACTCCATGTTGGATGAGTTTGTAGTTGTAGATAATTGTGGTATTTGAGTAGTGTGTTGATTAGTGTGGGAAAGGGGAGCAAGCTTGAGAACTTCCTGTGCTCATTCCCATTTATAAGCAATGGCTAATGCTTCCTCTAGGCTTGTAGTGCTATGTTCATGACATTTTGCTTGAAGAACAGGGTCAAGGCCAACTATGAACCGTCTGAACCTTTCCATCGCGATGGCTGACTCACCATAATTTGGAAATGCCTCCAAAACAAGTCTTGTAATCTCTGCAGCAAATACCTCCAGCGGCTCTTTGGGCATGCACTGCCTGGCATTCACAAAACTTTGAAAGTGCGGTAAAAAAAATTTCCATCCAAAAACATCATTTAAAGCAGCAACACACAGTTAGTAGTCCTGCTGCGTCTCAGGAGACAGGGAGAGCCAGTATGCTAATGCATCTCCATTCAACCTTGTAGGCAAAATGGCAGCTAAATCTTGTCTCTGTGTATCAGCACATGCATTAACAGCAAGTTCCAAACGTGCTTTCCATAAAGAAAAACTGTCTTTGTCCCTACCGTATAAATGAAAACACAGTGGCAAATCCACTTTGAAGTGTAGCACTTTTGTAGTGTGGTTTGCTGATACCGCATGCTCTGCACGTTGTTCTGAGTCGTCTGGCTCAGCAGCGTCCCTCTCGTCTGAAGATGAAGCACCTGCAGTGTCCATTTTAGCTGATTTGACTGCTGTTCAACTTAGAATGAAGCGAGCGATAAAACAGTCTCTTTTGACGAAATTGTTGTCTAGTCAAAGTTCACTCACCACACCGCTTCGCGGTGCATTAAGAAATGTGCCGTCAAAGTTGAACACATTGGCCGTATAAACTTCTTGAAGTACGTGAACTTGAAACCACTGCCACCAGTATGTAACCCTTATTTTGTGACTCTGCGTCGGTGAACACTCCAGTCTCCGTAGGCGTGGATTGCATAAAATAAACACGGGTTACAATGGTGTAATTCAACTTTCTTTATTAGAAGTACTGGCAAAACAGCAGTAACAGCAGCACCTGCACACTCAAAAGAAAAAGAGAGACTCGAGCGCAAGCGCCGTCCCCCTATCAACCTTTTTTTCAAATACACCCTGTAAGGCAAATAAAATAAGGGAAAACATATTGTAACCTTTTTAACTGTTTTAAGTATTGCTACTACTCTGTGTGAAATAAAACACTACAGTACAAATGGATTATAAATTACTAAATTAATTACTAAATTTAGAAATGACATTTATAATGAATTAGCCACTTTTAGATTGCACTAGTGATGCCCAATTTACAAATGAATTACTCATTTGAGTTGATTCTTTCTTTTTTTTAGAAAAAAATTGGAATTTGGAATGCCCAATTCCCAGTGCACTTTTAAGTCCTCGTGGTCACGTAGTGATTTGCCTCAATCCAGGTGGCAGAGGATGAATCCCAGTTGCCTCTGTGTCTGAGACCATCAACCCATGCATCTTATCATGTGGCTTGCTGAGCATGTTGCTACAGAGACATGCATGTGGAGGCTTCACACCATCCATCGTGGCATCTGCGCTCAACTCACCATGTGCCCCACCAAGAATGAACCACATTATAGCGACCATGAGGAGGTTACCCCATGTGACTCTACCCTGCCTAGCAACCGGGCCAATTTGGTTGATTAGGAGAATGGCTGGAGTCACTCAGCATGCCCTGGGATTCGAACTAGCAAACTAGCGAACTCCAGGGGTGGTAGCCAGCGTCTTTTACCACTGAGCTACCCAGGCCCACGTGAGTTGATTCTTTCAAAGAATAAGTCATACGGTTTAGCAAAATGTTTTTTTGGAACGTTTCTCACTCCATAAAAACAGAAATGATATAAATAGAACAGAAAACAATCAAGTGGAATATTTACTGTCATGATTCACAGAGCAGATGAGGAGGTAAACTTAACTGTTGAAACTTGTCTCACAATAACTCTCTCTCAGTAATGGTGGAGCAGTCCCCGTAACCTAGCAACCCCAGACCCTGCTTTGTAACAACCAGAGCCCTTCTACCAAGGTGAACCTGCAAAGTTAGCAAAAAAGCATAACGCAGTGGTCCCATAGACATTCTTATGGCGGTTCACTGGCAAGGAGACAAGACAAGAATAATAAACTGCTTTTGTAAGGAAACTTTAACTAGTGCTGGTTGTGCTGTGTGAATAAGTCTTTTATCAATGCTTTGTAGCCCGATATATACTTGTGAAAAGGTAAAATTGCTGCTTCTAATGTCATCAGAATTAAATGCTTTAGTGCCATTTTTGCAAAAGGTTTCTCTCAGGGGAGCATGTCCGCAGACCCCCAATAAAGGTACACAGTTTTGCTGTACCTGTACTGTAAAAAGCTGAAAACAACCCTGAAAGTGTGTTGCCTGTTTTATTGAGGCTGCAGCATAAAGATTTCACTTCTGTTGTCATCACGTGCAAACTGATATTAATAAAATTGCTTGGCCATGCCGGGTTTGTCACGAATGCAGAGAATGAGGCTCAGGACCAAAACGCAGAGTGAAAAAAGGAATTTATTTATATACAAAAATAAATAAAATAACAAACTGAAACTCCCACAAGAGAGAAAACAAACAAGTCCAGGGCAGAGCTAACTAAAGATGGGCGGGGGCAGACGAAACAGGGACCAAAACTGACTGGACCAAACAGGGATGGGAAACCAGACTGTTAAGAAATGAACTAGATCGACTGAACATGAGGCCAACACCAACTGAACAAACAAGACTGGAAACAAAAGAACAGGCACTGGACAGTAAACACGAGTTGACTTAAATAGGGAGAGAAATCAAACAGGTTAACAGGGGACAGGTGAGGCAAATTAACTAATAATAAGCAAACAAGGAGGTGGGGTATGACGTAAGACAGAGAGACATGCAGCGATACAGAAACAAAACAAAGCCACATGCTCTCACAAGACAACAAAACACCTGAATGGCATGAGTGCACATCGCCAAGACAATAAGGCAATATACGCCCATGCCAACCGACAAACAAGATGTGAGAATGCATAGCAATGCCAAACAAAGCGATGCCACGCATTCTTACACTAAACGAAACCTGAGCGTACATCACGAGGCAAACACCATGTGATGCACACTACAGGCGACAAAAACAAGACAGGACACTTGTGCAAGAGTTCGGCCACACACATACACACCCGACACCTTAGACCGAAGTGACCGAATCTCAACATGAAGACAGCTCGCGACCCAGGCGCGCAACGCGAGGCGCACCCGCGTTCATGAGAGCCAGACAAACTACTGACGCAAATGCATGCTGCCAAGATGATATAAGTGCGATGCACCCACGTTAATAACAGACAGACATGGAGCATGCGTGTCTGGATTCCGACACAGATTGAAGCCGAACTAGACAGGAAGTCAGGATACAGACACTGTGCTCCCGACATGAAACAAGACGGACCGAAGAGTGCACGGCAGGGAATACAACCAAAACCATTCGCTCACATAAAGACAGACAACGAAACACAAGACAAGAAATGGAACAATAATGACACGGTCCTGTCAGACAAAAACCTAGACTGACAGAATGACAGGACCGTGACAGGGTTTTGCACATATTTAGTGACCAAAGCTCAGCTCCCCCTGTCAATGATTTAGCACCTCTTCAGCACCAACAATCAAAATTTGCTTGCGCTGCCCCTGATTCTTGGCAATAAAGCTCATTCTGATTCTGATTATGTATAATCAAAAGTGGAAGGACCATACTGTGCCACATTAATGATTGAGAAAATCAAAGTCCATTTGAACGGCTAAATTAAGAGAGAAGGAGGGGAAAAGCAGCACTCTGAGTTGACAGATGGTATGACAGATTTAATTCTCAAGTGAAAGGACTTCAAGTGGAAAAAGACTGAGAAATGAGGTCCAGAGATTCTCTTGTGTCTGTGTGAAATGAGTCTAACAAACAGAGTTCATTGATCTAAGATCAGAAAGTCAAAAGTCAAGACTTGCAGCATTCATTCTACTATCTTCATTCATGCTGATTTGTTGGATTTTTTGCAATGTGTAGATCTCTTATCATCTGTGTAATAGTAATAGTCACCAAAACTCCTTATCAAAAACTTCTACTCGGTCATTCAAAGAAGTGGTCATCCGATATGGGTTTTTTAATGGCCGATGCGGATATCCAGAGTGCAGGGTGGCCAACAGGCCGATACAATGCTGATATATTACACAATTTAATATAGAAAATACTAAACATAAAATTGCTAAAAATAAAAAAATAAATAATAAAAAAATAAATAAACTCTTCTTTAGCACTATATTTTCTCAATATATTTCCTTTCACACAAAACTTTAACTTTGTAAAAAAGAATCTAAAAAAAAATATTGTATTTGAAATGGTAGATTGCAGTTTCATTTGATTTCTGTTTAGTCATCAAATTTTAGTCATTTATTTGCTCATGAATAAATTGTTAATATATTAGGAAGAAGGAAATAACAGTACACACAGTAGTCCAGCAACCATGGATGGCATGTCCACAATTGCATTTACTCAAAAAATATCGAATCAAACCAATTGTACATACAGTGCCTAGTGAATAAGGCATTTATTTATAGCACACGTGAAGCGCTTTTACTGTGAAGTTGCACTCACGCGCTTGTAGGGGTGGACTGGGACTAAAAAGTGGCCCTGGACTTTCTGGCCCAGAGCGGCCCACCAAACTCGGCCCACCAAACCTGGCCCCCAACACACCACACCATAACACACCGGCTCATTGTTTTAATTTTCCGGCTCAATTTCACATTTTTGTGTTGGGAAAAAAAAAAAAAATAATACATTTCTATTGACTGCTAGTCATGACAACGGGCCCAACCAGTGCAAAAATTTTCATAATTTTGTTTAACATAAAACCACTGTAAATGTGATGAGTGGATTTTTTAGAGAAAGCACTAAAATTAAGTACTTTATAGATCAGACAAATAACATGTCTGAAAACTTTTTTTTTCCAACATACAGATGTTAGTTTAAAATGTACATGAATGTACAAGGGAAAGTGTGTATTTTAAGTCAGCATTTCTTCAAATTTTTTAAAGATCTTAATCACTTTTCAATTTTTTTTAGAAGTGCAAATAAACTATTGTCTTAGTAAATATAAGGTTGTGGAAACAACAAGTATAATAATAATATATTATGTATGTATTTATAGCTATACAAGATGTAAATGTTTATTTTAAAATATCAGTGAAAACGAATTTGGCCAGAATATGTACATATATAAATATACAAATATAAATATATGTAAAATAAATAAATAAACATACCTCTTGAAGTGTAGAGCTTTGCAGATATTTTTGAAGATGAATTGCTCATATTTTCCCTCTATGTGAGTTTGTTGCGTCTTTATACATGCAGTGTTTTAATTCCTTCCCCAGATTATTCTTGAGAAAAAGTGAAAAGCCCTATACTTTGACAAGAGCTGTTTCTGCTATCCTTTAAACAAAGTAAGCCTCAAAGACTGAAATAGCCACAAAATAATATTTTTCATGGCTTATTTTCTGCATATTTATAGGGGTGAGCACTGTTCAGCAAGCTGCACTTCAGCTCCCAGAAATGCTTTGCGGTATGAATAAATTATGCAAATGACTATGTACTGCTCATAGCTTTACTGTTTGCAGATTTTATTTATGCTGCTGTTATTGTATTTGTTGTAACTTGCAGTTATTTGTCATTTAGTGATTATTCAGAGCTCATCTTATGTTTAATATGTTGTTTTTGGTTGTCACCATTATTGTGATTTGTATGTCAAATTATGAGGTCCACGCGAGGTACATAGTTGATGTGTATATACCGATATGCGCTCCGATGTGTGATTCAAAATAAAAGCCAGCCATGACATTATTTCAAAATAAAAGCAATTGTGTTGGCTTGTCTTGCAGAGTTTAATAACTTTTCGCGTTGTTAAGAGGTCCGCATGGGCATGTTGGAGCCCAGGGCGTCTGCCTATATCGCCTGTAAGACGGGCCGGTACTTGCCCAGCACTGGGCCGGCCCAAATTACCCAGCGGCCCACCGGGAAAATACCCGGTGCTCCCTATGGCCAGTCTGCTCCTTTGTGCTCATGTGGATCCAGCGTGAGCAGCAATCTCCTGACAGTTTAAACTGCCTGGATCGCCTGCTTGGATTGTCACAGAGTGACCGGCATGATTTGTGAATCAGAGGAACCTTTGATCCTGATCCTGAAGTTTTGATTCTAGCTGATAGAATATGCACTTCAGAGGAAGATGTTAGATGAGTGCTCGACGGGAAGAAAATGTTGAATATTCATGAGGTTCATAAATGACATCTGTTTAAACGAGATATCTGCATATTTGCAAATGTTATATAATATAGGTTTTATTAATATTTGCCTTTTATCATTAGAAAACAAAGCTAAAAGTGACAGGGAACTGCTGAGGAGAGGCTGATAGAATATGTCCTTTAGAGGCAAATACATGAGTGCTCCACAAGATGCTGGATCTGCTCAAGTTTTGTGAGGTTTGTTTATTACATCTGTTTAAATGAGATATGCGCATATTTGCAGATTGTATATAATATTAGTTTTATTGATATTTGCCTTTTTATCATTAGACAAGTCAGTTAAAAGTTATAGGGAACTGTTGAGGAGAAACAGGGTGAATGAAACAGACAAGCACTTTAACATTATGAGCTCAAACGCGTCTGCCTCATTTATGTTGACCGTTTAAATAACACTGTGTTGCGCACTATTCTATTATTGTTGTAACATAATTGCACATAAAAACAAAACAAAGTGTGACTTGTCGTTTACATGTCTCACTTCACAAGCAAGCAGGTGATTTTCAACGCTCTCAAGAAACAAATCGGCCAAACAGGAAAATGTATTGGCCAATGTCGATAATTAAAAAAGTCTGAATATTGGCCGAAATATCGGCCTTGACGATATATCAGTCGACCACTAATTCAAAGTGATTCATACTAAATTGATCAATAGATCAATCTATCTAGAACCTGTGAACATTTGCAAAAGTACAGTACTTAAAGGAATAGTCCAGGTTCAATACAAGTTAAGCTCAATCAATATCATTTGTGGCATAATGTTAAATACCACAAAAACAAAAAAACATTTTCAATGAAAAAAAAAAGAAAAGTGAGGCGCTTACAACAGAAGTAAAAGCGACCTCTTTTTGGAGGGTTTATAGACAGAAATGTGAAGCTTAGAATTTTATAACTGCACATACATTAATTCTTCTGTTAAAACTCATATATTATTTGGGCTGTAAAGTTGTATAAATAGTCATTTTTATGGTCATTTTACGTTTTTTTGTGGGGTTTATGGCTTTACATCGTAATGGCAATAAAGTTGTAAAATTGGACATAACTTTACATAGAAAAGGTTAGTAGTGATTTTATCACATTTTGTGGAAAAAAAAAACACAAAAAAAAACAAAAAAAACAAGGGACAGTCTGCACATGAATGTCTCCTTATTCAAAGGAGGTTTATGCATGCATCAAAGTCCTCTGAAAGGATCTACAGTATAAAGACCCACGTCACTGTTGCTGTCACCAGAAGTGGTGTTGTGCAGCTTTGTTCCAGACAAAATGACACATTCTTTTGGAAAGGGGTTCTTGAGCCAAGTGTCAAAAGAGACAACCACAGGCCACTGTCTAGTGTTGTACAAAACGTCCCCTACTGCGTATTGTACCATACTCAGGGCAAAAGCAAAAATGGAAGAGGCATAGTCTGCTGTTTCCCTCGGCAGGAAAAAAGATTGTCTGTTTCCCCACATTTATCAAACTTCATAGTATAGCCATCAGAGCTAAAGTCAGAAACAATGATGCTACTGTAAGTGCATGCAGTGGCAGTTCTGGCTTACTTGGTGCCCTAGGCAAGATCGGACGTGGCACCCCACCCTTAACGCCCCTTATATATATATATATATATATATATATATATATATATATATATATATATATATATATATATATATATATATATATATAAATGGAACATTATGTTAACATTGACATTATACAGTATATAAAGTACATAACTTAAACTGCACAGTTAAATTATAGAGTCAATAAATAAAGTATATGGCAGAATTCTTACAAATTGCTGCTACTCTTTGCTATTACACCTAACCCCTAATTTAAAATGTAACCCTCCCCTTCTAGTTTTCATTGATGCAAAATCATCAATGACTTCGTCATATCTGCCCAGCAATCACATGGTTGATATTAATTATTGCAAGACCACTAAGAAGATCATGTATCATGGTGTAGCCTACCTATAGGCCTACTGTTTATCATGGTTATCTTATATTTGTTCGTAATATAAGAATATATTATGAACATCCATAATTCTAACCATATAGAGCCTTTAAGGCTGAGTAGCCTGTCGGGGCACCTTTCTCGCGATCTTGCAAGCTGTGCGGAGGCAGGGTGGCACGATTTGGGGCAGCTATCTCCCATCCCGATCTTGGGAGCTCTGTGCGGGGGCGGGGTGGCACAATTTGGGGCACCCTTCTCCCATCGCGAAATTGCGAGCCAAGGGCGGAGCGGCACAATTCGGGGCACCTTTCTCCCATCGCGATTTTGCGAGCTTTGTGCGGAGGCAGCCTGGCAGGTGCCCTGTCGTACCGCCCCAGAGAGCGTTGCCTGCCTATATCGCCTATGCCAGGAACCACTACTGTGTGCATGTGGGCGCGCGTGCACCCAGGATTGCGTGTGTGTTTGTGTGCGTATGAGAGAGAGGGAGAGAAAGAGAGACACTGAGACAGAAAAGGAGGGGGAATTGCAAAACAGAGAAGAGCAAGATAGAGGAGGAGAGAGAGAGACAGTGCGAAAGATGGAGAATTGAGTCAAACTGAAATATGATTTGTTGGTGAACTACTTATTCATCTAAATAGGCCACCAAAGCTGATGACATAGACCAGACTGCATGCTGATTGCATTACCAGACAGATCACATCACACTATGAATTCCCATAACAACTCCAGCAGAAAAATTAGCTGTAATAACAATATTTCAGTTTCAATAAAAATGAAAGACTAGCACATAAACAATTATTAGCGTCCTTCAAAAAAAAAAAAAAAAATAAATAAATAAATAAAAATTCGAAATATACTAAGCTAATGAAAAGTGGGGGAAATTACACTTCTTAAGCACATATCAATACAAATGTAGAGCCCTTGGTCTCAGCAAACGACTGTTCAAAGGCGTTATGTAACACTGCGCGCGACGGGAAACTCACATACACTTTTCACAATATAAATAATATAATCATTGACTTACTTCAAGACGGCACTGTCTCCCTGTCTGACAGTGATGTTGTCCTTTAAATACGAGTCTCCGCTTCTCACTGGCACTCCTGCGGGTACAAGGAACAGCAGTCTTAGAGCCACAACAACCAGACATTTCCACGGCAGCACAAAATAGCCAGTTATGCCCATTTTCTTCCGTCAGGAAACTCAGAAACTTCCAAACTGAACCGTCTGCAAAGAAGGACCGTGTAAACAGAGGGACTGTAAATCTGAATCCCCCGCAGATCGCAGCGTTCACTCTGTATTCCGCCTTTAAATAGCTCCAAAAGTATTACTTTCACTCAGTGGGTATTACTGAAAGAAAATGAAACGAAAATCCCCTCAAATGCTCCTAAATATTCCTGGAAAGTTTTCGGCATTCAGGCGAGACGTTTTTTAAGCGTTTTTAGAACCACTGAGGCGATGTAGTGATATAGTGAGTATTCTGAGGCAGCACATTTGTTGTTAACGCGCTAAGAGAGATGTAGGCTACGCGCTCTTAAAGATGCTTCAGCCTCGTTCTGAGCTTCGTCTTTTCCAAATTCACTTTAATAGGATCAACAAACTGATAGAATGCTCCGCGGGTGAACAGCTCCAGTGGTGCTGAAACGGAGTTGTGAGGATAGAAGCAGAAATACACCGGGAAAGAGAGTGAACGCGCTCAGCGCGCGGTCGGTGGTGTTCTCGCGCTCGGATAGGTGAAGAAACTGACTGCCCATCAGTTCCTGCATCCTCTTAACTAGAGCTGAACTCAGGGTGAACGCATGCGGAGAAGACACATCACGCACGAGGTCAATACAGGGAATGGGACAATATTTATTGGTATGCTTTTGCACTTAGGCTACTGTACACAAACAAATTCTGAATTTACTGCGGACAACGTGGCTATTATTATAATGATGATTTTAAGCAACAATACAAGGTGGGCCATTATCATCAAGAAATACAGCCTAGAATGGGTCAAAAATGCAACTCAATTGATATTTACAACAATGCTTGTTTTGTCAATGGCAATACATTTTAATAAAATATAAAGTATTCAATATACTTTAAATAATTAGATATTTTGACTCACAGTAAAGTATGCAAACAAGGTGTATTAATACAAACTCCTTTTTAATTTAAAACAACAGCAAACTACAAGTGAATTAGATTATATGATCAAAGACCTTAATTATCCAGATCCTGGAGTGTCAGATAAAAATACCTATTAATGTGAAACATATAGCAAAAAAAAAAAATAAATTAAAAAAAATAAAAATAAAAATAACAGTTAAGCAGCATTTTATTAGATAAATCAATCAAACTTTTGATATAAAATAATTTAGAACCAACAATCCTAGTGTGTTTGTTCAAACTTACATACAGTCTGTATATGCATAGATCAGCAGTTACAGAAATACTCAAACCAGCCCGTATGGCACCAACAACCATCCATGCTATTATCTATTCAGCCAATTGTATGGCAGCAGTGCAGTGCATAAAATCATGCAGATACGGGTCAGGAGCTTCAGTTAATGTTCACATCAACCATCAGAATGTGGAAAAAATGTGATCTCAGTGATTTGGACCGTAGCATGATTGTTGGTGCCAGATGGGCTGGTTTGAGTATTTCTGTAACTGCTGATCTCCTGGGATTTTAACGCACAACAGTCTCTAGAAATTACTCTGAATGGTGCCAAAAACAAAAAACATTCAGTGAGCGGCAGTTCTGCAGATGGAAATGCCTTGTTGATGAGAGAGGTCATCAGAGAATGGCCAGACTGGTTTGAACTGCACTGTAAACCCTAATGCTGTCATTAGTGGAAAAATCTAGTTGTCTTAATTAAACATTACTTGAAATGTCAAGTTCTGGGCTCATAACTTAAATATCTATGTTCCTTGAACTTATTTAACTTTAAAATCCATGTACTTAAGATTTTAGGTCTTGATAACTCAAACGGTGAGTACAAAATTGAGGCTATGGGGAATACTCCATCTAAATTTGTCATTTCAACTAAATTTATTAAGTAGAAACAACAACATATAAATAGGACATTTGAGTTTAGTCTAATTGCATCTAGTTACCTTTACTTAAATAGTTAAGTTAATTCTATATGAATACCTAGTTCAGTGAAATTAATTACACAAGTTCTGCAGATGACACTACTCAATTCAATTGGGGGAACGAGTTTACTCAGTCAATTGAGTAAAGTCAACTTATCAGGGTTTTCAGTGTGACAAAGACTATGGTAACTCAGATAACCACTGTACAATTATGGTGAGAAGAATAGCATCTCAGAATGCTATTCTGAGTTGCGGGTTGGCACAGTTTTGGTGGCACGAGGGGGACCTACACAATATTAGGCAGGTGGTTCTAATGTTGTGGCTGATCAGTGTGTGTGTGTGTGTGTATATATATATATATATATATATATATATATATATATATATATATATATATATATATATATATATATATATATCATCATATAATAATAAACACTGGAATATGAGGCCCAGTAATATTACCATATACGGCATTAAACCAGTTATTGTGTGTTCTTGGATAGAAAATCAGTGGCATGTTAATATGTGATTGTGCAATCAGACTTGTGAAAAACACCATCCATTCAGCAACATTCAGTCATTAAAGTGGGAGTATTTTTCCTTATTTGCATATTTCCATCACACTTTTTCATCCATGATTAGCAGACAGCAATAATGTTATTCATCCAAGTACCCAAATATGTGTAATTTCTCATATTGACTATTAAAAATGATCATTCTTATGTTCATAAAGCCTTTAACTGATCTAAAACTAACATAATATTATAAAAGCAGCGAGGCAATATGTTTACATGCAAGGTAGATATACATTACAGGGAATACAATGAGAGCAGAAAGGGTTTCACGGTTTATTGGCAGAATAGGGTTCTTTCCTTAAATAGATTGTCAGAGATTGTTACTTTAAAAATGATGATGATGATGATAATGATGATGATGATGAACAGGCCAAGTTGAAGTATGGCATGAGATAAAATTTTATTAAAACATATACATCTTCCTGTGATGCTACCTGGTCCTTGAGATGCTGATTTGATTTAACTGCTATTTAATTAAAAACCCAGCTGACCTAAGCAAATTACAGATCAGTTTTGCTAATTAGTATTGTGAATCTACACCTCAGTGAAGGTGTTAAACGATACCCTTGATTTGATAATAATTCAGGAGGAAAACAGAAGTTTACTGATCCTTAATTCCCCACAGATTGATTTAAAAAAAATAAAGAAATAAATAAAATAAAAAAGTGGAGAATCCTTTAGAGAATTTAACCATCTCAGTAGTGCCAATTATCTTTATTTGTTTTTGTTTTTCATGGAGGAAGCTCAGTTGAGTTCTGTCTTATAGCTCTAGATGAATGCAGAACATCTTGGTGGGAGGATGAAATAATGTTTTATTTCAGTGTTTTGTTGTGAATAGACGAGGTCACATCTAGGATATGGATCTATCGTTGCATACAGTATGTTGAATTATTGATGATCTTACACCCTGTTCTCCTAGTTAGTGTGTTACAATGGCTCAGCAAGTAAATTAATGCTCAGATATGGATCACCAGGATGCAGTTTGTACCCATGACCAGAGATAATCAAATAACGTATGCTTTGACCTACTGTATGAAAGCTCTTCAATAGACATGCTCAGCGATGATTTTCTACACAATGAAAGAGCCAGCCTGATCTCAGCAAGCAGATCCTTCTGCTCAGTGAACAGCACTAATATAAACAGACACAAAGATCACCGTGAAGGAATGAAAACAGAAAGGCAGAGCCTCTAATACATGAACTAATGCATATGAAGCCACTGACTGAGAGTACTGAAGCTCTGACAGATATGGTATAAATGGGTCATGTGGGGTGCTGTGATATAGCTGCAGTCACTTTTGATCAAATCTTGTCTTTCTTCTGCTGTAGTTCTGTTACTTGCAGAAGATGCAATTATCAAGAATTACCTATCCACCTCTGTGTATCCAGCTATCCATCTGCCTATTCAATACTTCACTCCTTTCCTCCCTCCATTTCAAAATGCCCACTAACCCAGCAATACAAGGCACAAACCCTTGTTTCTAAAACTCTGATGCTGTTGTTAAATGCCAAAAAAAAAAAAAAAAAAATGCACACCTGTAACCACACATACTACATTAATACACCAAGTTGCTACATTAAATTGTGGAAGAATTGTATATTCCAACCATTTTTATTAATACATTAATACATTTAACTATATATTGAACCTCAATGTATTTTTTCATACAGCTGCTCTCAAATACACATTATTTGAATTAAAAACAAAAGTAAATGAAGTCTTCTTTAACAAAACTAAATTAAATAATAAAAAAAACTTAGATAATAAATTAAAGATTACGCAATTCAGTTTGATGGAAATTTGTTATGAAATTGAAATGTGTTAATCTTAGAAATAGGCTTACAATTTGTTGTCTTGAGCCTTAGCGTTACAGGGAATTTTTAAGGAAGTTTTAGGCACTCTAAATCATTGTAAAGCACAGCCTTGAGTGACTTTAATTAGTAGATTCTATTCATAGTCTTTTAACTACAAAAAATCAATAAAGATAGTAAAAACTATACCACAGATCTCGCAAGCATAACTCATATTGCCTGTTTAAGCCATTCTGTTGGTAGTATCAGCTGAGATTTATATGAATGGAACTATTTCAAACTATATTAGTGTGGAATGACAACTCTAGACTAAATGCACTCTGGCATGTCATATCTTGCTCATTATCTCTTAATTTCTTATCATATGGCAAAATACTGTGCACTGCAAATGTCCAAATTTAACCTTAAGGCCAAAAGCACTTTGGGACAGAAAATCTATACATTAGCATAGCATTTCTACAACTATATCTCATGCAACTGCAGTCTTTGCGATCCTACTAGAGTCGGTTACCGTGTAGCAGAGGGTGCCACAGTCTTCAAGGTAAATGCATTTTACTTGAGCTTTCAATCAAAATGTTACTGCAGTTTAGCCATTCCTTCGAAATCAAATGAATTCAGCTATATGCATGAATGATATGCATGTGAGAGCTGAAATCACTCAGTTTGAGGGAAGCACCAGATTTGTTGAAAATGTCAATTATCATTCCGAATGGTTATGCAGATTATTTAGAGGGAGACGGCTGAGTTGTTAATATCGAAATATCTGACTCTCAATCTCTGGTTGGCATTTAGAGTCACTCAAAACTTTTCATGCACGCTCACTTTCCTGCTGTCACCTGATATTCAATGCCCCTGTCGCCACGGTGTCTAAAGTTTCACATAATCAATTTGTCAAATGTAGACCTGATAAAAAAGGGAAATGTAAGTGACTTATTAACTTATCTTGTGTGTGCGCACATGTTCATGTGTGTGTCTCACTGAAATCATGAAATTATTATTGTGCCTTAACTGAACTTATGACTTGTCCCAGGATCAGCAGAGAAAAAGTTGTTTTTTAATATGCTTTTTAAACTAGACCTAATGAATGCAAATAGTGATCTGAACAGCTGTTGCAGAAAACTGCAAACCTAGTTTTACAATATTTGTTCAGATTTCTCTAAAACAACACTAGCAGTTATGTGCTCTATTATTTATTAATTCTAAGCACAACAATTTAGCCATTGGTGCACCAACCAGTTAATTAAATGTTAAGAATGCCTTTAATGAAAGTTATTTGTTGAGTAACAGCAAACCAGAAGACTAACAAAGGTCAAGTGGTGAAGTCTGAATTGGTAAAAATTGAACCTGTAATAATACAGTGGGAACAGTAGAATATAATCTTTACATGGCATTTTCTTCCATGTAAACAATCATCCAATAATCCCTCTGAAAATTTCAGGCTAGAGAATAATCTCCCATCTGATCTTTTAGGGCTAAAACAGTTGTAAAGCTCTCAAAATCATTTCATTAGTGCCACAATATCTCAGACATGCAACCAAGACTGAATCTGAACTTCTTGATACCAAAGTGCACAATGTATGCTCGTCACACTCCACAAGTCTATTTGGCTGCCACCATTTGGAAAAGTGTAATATTCAGATCTTCTCTAGACTCACAACCATCACATGGTAAAATACAGAACAAAACAGAAATACAATAAACTTGCCAGATACAAATACATACATGGATAGATCACCCCAAAATTTTGCAGAGTGTCTAAGATGCTCTTTTCCATACAATGAAAGTGAATGGTGACCACAGTTGTCCCTAGTCCCCATTCACTTTCATTGTATCATAAAAAGCAGCTTGAACATTCTGATAAATATATTATTTTGGGTTCCACCAAATAAACACAGTCATATGTGTTTGCTATGACTTGAGGGTGAATAAAATTTGGATGAATTACCTGGTTTTTTTTTTCTTCTCCCCTTTTTCTCCCCAATTTGAAATGCCCAATTCCCAATGCACTCTAAGTCCTCGTGGTGGCATAGTGACTAGCCTCAATCCGAGTGGCGGAGGACGAATCTCAGTTGCCTCCGCACCTGAGACCATCAACCCACGTATCTTATCATGTGGCTTGTTGAGTGCGTTACCGCGGAGACATAGTGCTTGTGGAGGATTTACGCCATCCACCGCGGCATCCACACATAACTCACCATGCGCTCCATCAAAAGTGAGTGGTGTCGCAATCAGACAAAGTTTTTAAGATGAATATTAGGTGTTTTCATGAGTAAAACACACCTACCTAACCTAAAACTTTAACCTAAACCTAAACAATATTGTTCTAAAAAAAAAGCAAATGAGAGGTAGATACAAAACAGGCATTCTAAACTAACCTAAACTAACATCAAAATCTGACTGATAGTGTCCAAATACAAAATGTGAAATGAAAAGCACATGTTCAGAAACAGCCACGTAATTTTGTGTCGCTTCAATGACACTTATGTCTTATGTGTCAGCTTGCATATTTGGCTGGGCTCGAACCGTATACTTCAGACTTAAATGTCCAATACCCTATGAGTTGAGCTACAGCAGAGGCTAATCACATTGGAATAAGTGTGTAAATGTAGGTGAGTCTGTAAAACAAACATTAAAATGTAGCGTTTTTCAAATGATGCGTTAGAGTAAAAGTGTTTTGATATCAACATAGCAGTGTGTGAGTAATAGTGTGGAAAATAAATGTTTATAAAATAGCGGTGTACAGCGAAGTCATTACCTGTATTTGTATCTGTTACTATGACAAAATGATCTGTATCTGTCTCTGTATTTGGATAGAAATGGATGTGGGCATGGCTTCAACCAGAAGTGTCTCAAAAACTAATTATAATATGTAACTAAAATGTAAATTTATAGTTTCTGTATATAAAATATGCCTTGGATAGGCCTATATTATTATTATTATTATTGTTATTTAATAATTTTATTATTTTATTTACATATATATATATATATATATATATATATATATATATATATATATATATATATATATATATATATATATATATTTTTTTCTCACCAGATGAAGCTGGATATTTTGGCTACATTAACTGTGGAATGTGTTTTTATCTTTGGTTTCTTCTGGTATTTTTGACATTGATATCTGCTGAAAAAGAATTTTGGTTTATGTCTGCAATGTGCAAGTATATGTTTAAGTTTATGTGCAGTGTGCAAGTATAACAATATTATTCTGGAGGCACAAGGTGTCCAGCAATTGTGAAATGTCAAGCACACATTTTGCAGAGAATATTAAATACAAATACAAACATTAAAATAAATGAGGGAAAACAAATTATTAAGCCTACAAACAGGTGAAAGCACTGTAAATGTCAGAAATCAGAAAGTTTTATGGCAGGCTACACTTGAGGCTTATTTTGTGTGCACATATTTTAACATAATGTGGAGGACAAAATTATTTCGTTAAATTACATGTGCAGAATTAGCAAAATGCTGTGGAATAAGAGTGAGCATCTATAAATTTCTAGGAGAGAAAAGCAGGAACAATGTGCATGTATTGTTTTCTCTGCAATCCTCTGTGCATGTGCAGGAATATTCTGAATAGAATTACAAGTATTTAAACCTCTATGGAGCATTTAAACTGTTTGGGAATAAAGGCTAAACCTTGCAATTAACTTAATTTAACTTCACTATAAAATCACCATGTCAGGAATTCAACATCGCTCTCAGGTTGGTTTATGAATCCTTACATGTGAATTTTGTGCAGCAGTTGGTGTTATTGTGTTAACAGACATTTTAAAAAGTGGAAAATGTTTATGATATAGTATCTTAGTTAATGTTACTCTTGAAAGTATTAGATTTCTGAGATGTGCACAATTAATGGATACTGAAACAGAGTCAAGGCCACGGCCATCCGATGAACTTGAAACCACACCTTGCATTTTTTCATTCATAAGGTTTACACTGTAGCAATACTGCCTTCACAGACTCATCATTGATTTGCAATTTTGGGTATATTTATTTAAAATATCACTTAATACCTGTGCTCTTTGGATGATTAGTCTTCCGAATATTTTTATATTATTCTGATTAATTTGTTATTCGTTTTGAAGTCATTATTCGTGACTTTCCAAATAAGGTATTCGGCTTCAGGCACATCCCTATTATAAAATCATATTCAGCAGTTGTAGTTGTGATTTGTGTAAAAGTGAATAAAACGCACAGTTGTTGTAGCACCTCTAGTGTTAAATTCACCAGAAAACTGCAGCGAAACATAGAACAAGGCATGTAAAACTCATTTTGAAAAAATGAAGTTATAGTAACGTTCATTCTATGAGACTAGGTTGTGTGGGATGAAACATCATTCATAAACTTGCTTTATCTGAAATTACTTATGGAACCATATTGAAAAATAAGTGTTCAATAAATTAATCATGATATAATACTTTTTCAGACATCTTTATAATAAAAAAAACAGCACTGACTGAAATGTTGTGAAATGTCTTAAAGGAAATAAATAATGTACAGTGCTCTGATTTTTGTGACATTCATTATGAAGCTATTTGACTGACTTGCCAGGCTGCAGTAAAGAGCCTTTCTAAAACCTTATTCCTTTGACCTCAATGTCCCTGACTCAAGGTTATGTTTAAAGGATGTGCAACACCACCATTATCTTCAGCCTACAAAATCTGTTTGAACAGAAACAAGTGCTTTCCCAGAGGAGAGTTGCTAACCTTGCAGTGAACTGAGCAGTTCTCCTCTCTTCTGCTAACTTTTGCTAAACTAACACTGAGTGTTGTGTCCTTGGGAATTAATTTATTTTTGTTCTCATATCTTTCTCATTTCAAATTACAAAGCAGTATAAAATCACTGAATCACAGTAGTTACCAAACAGTTTGATGCATGTTCTTTGTTTTACTTGATCTAGAATGTTTAATTTCTTTGAATACATTCATGGGTAAGTTGCAGTTTCCTTTAGGCAAAAGCCAGATAACACAGATTTTGTGATGTATGTCTGGTTTTTAAACATAATAAAAAAAAACAAATAAAAAAAAAATTAAAAAAAACTTATTGTGGAGCTCTTGTTTCTCATTCATTTCTTATAACTACTAAATTTTTCAATGTGAAATGTAAATATTCTTCTTTTGAGAAATGTTGTAGACACCCGCAAAACAGCGTGTGCTGTAAAACAATGGTTTCTTGTTTTGCGTTTTCAAAGTATTCCCCCAATTGAGATTTGCAGCTCCAATTGAGACACAGAATAAACATAGAATTTAAATAAATAAAGAAAACCTTTTATATTTCAGGCAACCTGTAGCCTTGAATACCAAAGTAATTAAAAAAAAGAATCTTTTTCTGCTGGCACACCTGGTCCATGTATTGTAATACTAATAAAAGACGGAAAGTTGTTTATCAGTACTTTTCCACATATACATAAATTTATAAATGAGACCACATGAGACACAATATCCATTGTTCAAAACACTAGAAGCAATCTAGTGGGCTCTTTTGTAATGGAGAGTGTTATAACTGTATCGTAAACCTGTTATAACACATTTATAACAGCATGGTTCAATGTTTTAATGGGTTTTAAAGGGATATCCTCTCCTAAAGAGCTACAGTGTAGTAATGAACTCTGCTGAGCTATGTTTGACAAAAGGTTAGAAAATTAAAGGGTAATTTAAAGACCTGCTGCCACCACTGCATCTATCCAGCAAGCAGACACATGCATTTCTATTGTTCAAAAATAGCAGCCTGCACTATCACTCACACAGTCTGCTGTAGTCAGTTAGGAATTAATTTGAGTCCTGACCCTGAAGCAACTGGACTGGATATGATGACAAATCTCATACAGGGAGCGGCTCATGGCCTGCACAATTATTATCTGTCACAGAGTTATGTCAGCATAGCAGGAATCTCCTTAGAAGCACCATTGGGGCATGTAGCCATTTGTGCTCCATTTACTAATCAGCAGGTATTGAGGAAACAGTTACAAAGGTTTCAAACACATTTATTACCATCTAATTGAGTTGTTACATACAGTAATTAATATCATTCATTATTTTCATTGGTAGGATTTGTAAATTTATGCCAACTTGCCATCAGATAAGCCTGCTTTATATTTCCTTGAATATTTTACTGTAACATGATTTTTTCAATCTGATGTATTGATTTTGGTGGGTTGGTTGGTTACTATAGAATTTGCTCATTTTAAAGTCAAAACTGGAAGATCAATAATTTATTAATAAAATTGGAATTATTAAATAAAATAAAAAAATACAATTTACAACACAAGTTACTGTAAATAACCATTTAAATCGCACATTGAATGGTGTGCAGGAGAAAACATTACTTATTATTTTTCTTACTAATTAAAATCTTACTAATTATTTTTGTCTAATTTTCCTGTAAAATATGTAAACATCCTTAAAACAAGAAAAAAGTCTTGTTTTCAGAGAAATCAGAGAAAACATTTGCAATTTTATACAATTTTTTTATTTATTTTTTTATTATTATTTTTTTTTTCTTTCTTGTTGTAGGCATAAAGATCACTAAATGTTGTTAGATTTTGAAAACAAGACCACATATCTCATGTAATTTTGCTTTGCAAGCAATTTATATAGATATTTTTACTGGAAAACAAGACAAAAATACTCTTTTTGCAGTGATCCGCCATGGTTGAAAAATGCAGTGAACACACAGCAACACATTAAAAACTTTAGATTTCATTGCCACTCATTATAACACTAACTAACACATCCTCTGTTTTAGATACATCCCTGCTGAGTGCTTTTTCCCCCTTTTCAACATAAGAAATTCTTTCAAAAAGTGGTGGGGGAAAATTGGACACAAAATGTGGAGGGACATGACCCCACTATCCCTACCATCCCCAACATCAATGAGGCCTATGTTCAGTGGTTAATATATATTATGACGAAAAGAAATTGAGCATGGTAATATTGTAGTCTTCACAGTGGATTACCCTTTGTTGTTGTTACTCACTACCAGGGAGGGACAGAGCTCACCGAGCTAACAGAGATTAAAGTACACAGTGTTGTTTTTTTGTTTGTTTTGTTATGTTACTGGGGAGTTCGGATATAAAGAACATGGAAACAGTGGTCAGGGCAAACTAGAGCTATGGTTTTGTTTATTGGCCAAGAAGCATTACAAATCAGTTGCACTGGTGGAGATTTGGCACAGAGGTGCACATGATTATGAAATGTTCTGTTCATGGGACGTGGTTCAAATCATGTCTCAATCCCTTCCCCCATCTCTCTTCCCCTTCTTTCCAGTCTCCATACACTAGATGATCCAAAAAGTGGTGTAACATTTGGCCAACCAACCAAAAAGAGTGTCACACCCCTCATAAAAGTCTCGCTCCATTGGCTACATGTAGCTGCCTGCATTCACATTTCTGGTCTGCTCAGTAATACTCTGGTTTACCCTCGGAAGTCTACATCGAGGTTCTTTATAAGTTGCTTTGTATAAAGCATCTGCAAATTATTAAATTTGAATGTCTTATTTGTTAACAAATTCAAAAGCCCATCAAAGTCAGTTGTACTACATCACATAGTTATCACATCAGTATAGTTTACTTCAAAATACTCCAAAGAAATAAAATTGTCCTGTGTGGCAGAACAAGAGATTTTAGTGTGTGAGAATAAAAAAGTTACACTAAAGGAGAAACTGTTGTTAAGATTTCAAGAGAACATAAAAAGTCAATGAACACAGTCTTTGGGAGATGTTTTACAAATGCAGTGCAGAATGGCCATTTGAAGGGCTCTCACTCTCACTCTCTCTGTCTCTTTTTTAATTTTTCATTGTATCAAAAAATATCTACATTTCACAGACATAACATATGCTCTGGATTGTTAGCATCATCTTTTTTCCATTTAAATTCACAAGAACTGTTCAATTAATTTCCAAGTCAAGCTTTCATATAACAGAGTCTGATTAAATCTGGTTTAGCAATCATGTAAATTAAAACACAGTTAGCTGTTTAATTTCTCATAGTCACAGTCACGTTTCACATCGCTTCCTCTTTAAGCTGTATTATGTCTAATTAGTGCAAAATATACAAAATGCAACCAACTTAAATTAATTTCTGTATTTGTAGTGTTATAATTACTGAAACTGCTGAGGTGACTTTTCAAATTAGTCCTCGTTGGCTATAATTGGACTCATTGTATTAAGCCATAATTATGAGCTGATATTGTGCATTTTAATGCAGGAGATTCAAAGCAATTTTTGTTTTGCATGATAAGGAATTGACTTACTACTCCCAAAAGGACATTTCAATGCAATAATTAAGATGCCTTGGGTGTTAACTGCTTATATTGCATTTGACCTTGTCTCGTTAGAGAACACGTTTGAATTTGAAATAGTTTATTTACTGATTATGCAAGGTTAAAGGAAATATTTCAAGATTTTCGCTCCCTAAATTCTGACTGAAATGAAGGGTCATAGGCAGAGATATTCTTGCAATTTAGGGAAGCCAGGATAAGACAACCCAGCACAAAGACCAAGGAAACCAGGAGACTTGTCATTGTTACAGCAGGTTAAAACAGAGGCAGTGAACAAAGAAGACAAATGATTTATTGCATGTCGTTTTGTCATGTAGTGTCTGGTTAGGGCCAAGTATACAAACTACAGTATTTCAGGGCCTTTCTTCATAGATTGTGGAGTGGGGAATTAAGGATGTTCTGAGTATAGCCATTAAGACTGATGGAAAAGATTTAAATGATGCATTAAAAGCAAGCTGAATTACACACTATTGGGGGCTGAGCACCTTATTGGGGATAATAAAAGGACACTGATTATCAGATTGGGATTGCAGGCTTTTATCTCTTTTCCAATTGTGTTTCCTTCTTCCTTACATCTAAGAAATGGTGTCATCAACAAAGAGCCTTAAAATACTCGGAAAGAGTTATCCGTTAACATTCGCAATCATCTTAATTGCAGTTGTTCGACTGGTGCATATAGCCCCAGATGTACGCAATTTAGATGCTGCCATATTAGCTTCATGGACTGTAAACATTTTTTTTAAAAGTATTGCCTTGCAAGTCATGCGCTACAGTAAAAATTATTTTTACGTAATAAGATTGTGTGGTAACAGAGTAAAAAGTATATGTTTATGAACTGATAATCTTCCATTTTACTAGTGATTTGTGAAAATAAAAGTTATTGGCTACATTCACATCGCAGCTGAATGTGGCCCAAAACAGAATATATATATATATATATATATATATATATATATATATATATATATTTTTTTTTTTCTCATTTGGGTTACAGATCTCTTATTATACAGATTGGACAGGATTATAGTGTGAACTGTCAAAAGCGCAGTGAATATGACTTTTTCAAATCCAATCTGAGCCACTTTTAAATGTGGAAATAAATTGGATACCTATCAGATTTTTCCCAATGTGCCTTCAGTGTGAATAGCAAGGTCAGACTTATTGTGATTTTTACATTAATCTAACTCAAACTTTGTCATTTACATGTGTGATTTACTGCATATAAATAGGCTTGTTATGCCGTACAACTTTTAATTGCGAGTCATACCTTTTCAAGTAAATGCATTCAGTTTATTTTTAAGGAAATAAAATAAAATCATAGGCTTCAACAGTTTGTTTCAGCAATTTATTTGGATTACACATAGTAAAATACATATGTGCATGAAAAGATTTAGAGATAGATTTAATTAACAGTGCTCTTTGCTTGTATCACTTTTGTTCATAAAACACAGTTTCTTTATTTCTACAACTGTATAAAAATGGGAATACAAGTAAATTCCAGAAAATCGGAAATAATTTTAGATGAAATTCTTCTTACTTTACATATATGTAATGTCTTTCATCCTGCTGTCCTTCAATTTTTATGGAGTGTTTCGTTCTTAATTAGATCTGCAATTACATTCTTGAGCTTCGATGATAATTAAATTCCACTATACGACTGTAAATGACTTTGTTGAAAATTACTTTATACATCAAGACATTCTTTCTCCATCTCATGCTGAAATAGGCAAGTGTCCTTTTCATGTTAAAATAATGACTAATTACAAAATTAATTATAATTTAATTAATTATACTTATTATGATGAACATGCCAAGGTTTGTTATATGCATGCTCAGGGAGTGTTTTACGCATGCAGGTCAGCTAAGTAGTGTTGGCTGTTCAGACCAGTATCTGATATGGGCAACATCTTAAATGACATATGAACAATGCCAAAGAACCAGAGATGGGTAGTAATGCACTACATTTAATCTGTTACATTTACTTGAGTACATTTTTAGAAAAAATTTTCACTTACTCAAGTAGATTTCTTTTTTTTTTTTTTTTTTTTTTTTGGAATGCCCAATTCCCAATGTGCTTTAAGTCCTCATGGTCACGTAGTAATTCGCGTCAGTCCGGGTGGCGGAGGACGAATCCCAGTTGCCTCCGCGTCTGAGACCGTCAACCCATGCATCTTATCACGTGGCTTGTTGAGCGCGTTGCCATGGAGACATAGCGCGTGTGGAGGCTTCACGCCATCTACCGCGGCAACTACGCTCAACTCATCACACGCCCCACCGAGAACGAACAACATTATTGCGACCATGAGGGGGTTACCCCATGTGACTCTACCCTCCCTAGCAACCAGGCCAATTTGGTTGCTTAGAAGACCTGGCTGGAGTTACTCAGCACG
Source organism: Myxocyprinus asiaticus (assembly GCF_019703515.2). Classification (NCBI taxonomy): domain Eukaryota; kingdom Metazoa; phylum Chordata; class Actinopteri; order Cypriniformes; family Catostomidae; genus Myxocyprinus; species Myxocyprinus asiaticus. Next base: position 12,711,362 of record NC_059385.1, on the reverse strand, counting down.
CCTTATTCAAGTAGATTTCTAATGAAAAAAAAACTTTTACTTTGTTACAATGGGCGACGTTCCTGTCATTGCATTACTGGTTTTAATTTAATAAGTGTAAATAAATATGTAAGTTATTGAGAGATTTTTGAAAGGGACTTTTACGACAGCGGAACTTTACAGCTGTGCTCTGTCACTGGAGTCGAGTCCACCACTGCAGCAGCAGCAAGCGTGCCAAATAAACAATTTCTTCATTCCACACCATGAAAAACAGTAGTTTTGTCATGCAGTGCCTTCATTTTACACCAAGACATGTGGATATTTCAAGAATAAAATTGCAGCACAGTAAGTTTTGGCGATTATGATAACGTGGGCTTGTCTGTGTCATTGTAATTTTCATAGTGACTCTGTAACTTTGGGCTCTTATGACCGTAGTTTATAAGTATACATTTTTATATCAGTGTTGTAATATATCAGTTCCTAAATCTTGTGTAAATGTCTTATCGCGTGTTTGACTTCTGGAGCGCGAGCTGACAGTATGTCTGCGCCTGCACAGCATTTCTGCATTTGACAGATGTGGCCCATTTTTCTTATGGACAACAGAAAACAAGCTCTGAACTTAAATGAGCCTATCACGCTTTCAAACAAAGAGATAAGGTGTAGTTTACCCTTTGTGTACAGAATTAATGATCTAAATTTTTTCGACAATGAAAATACTGCAACTACACTGATCTAAGAATGCATACAGGGCTTTAAAAATAGACAGGACTTTTGAAATAGTGACAAATGGCATTAATAAAGTATGATCTTGTTTCGTTGTATACAGAATTACATATAATTCGGTCTGTGGGACATTGTTCATGTTTTTCATCATAATAATTTCTAGAAATTGGTTTCCAAATTTCTCTTCTAATTGACAAATTCATCTAAATCTGACAAGTGTCCTTAAAGTGATAGTTCAACCATAAATTAATGTTCTGTCATATTTTCCCTCCCTCATGTTGTTCCAAACCTGTGTGACTGTGTATTTTGTGGAACCCAAAAAAGATATTAGACATAATGTTAGAGACTGACAGTTTCAGTCACCATTTCCTTTTAAAATATGGAGGAAAAAATATGCAGTGGCAGTAGATGATACACTATATTGCCAAAAGTATTCGCTCACCCATCCAAATAATTGAATTCAGGTGTTCCAATCACTTCCATGGCCACAGGTGTATAAAATGAAGCACCTAGGCATGCAGACTGCTTCTACAAACATTTGTGAAAGAATGGGCCGCTCTCAGGAGCTCAGTGAATTCCAGCGTGGTACTGTGATAGGATGCCACCTGTGCAACAAGTCCAGTCGTGAAATTTCCTCGCTACTAAATATTCCACAGTCAACTGCCAGTGGTATTATAACAAAGTGGAAGCGATTGGGAATGACAGCAACTCAGCCACGAAGTGGTAGGTCACGTAAAATGACAGAGCGGGGTCAGCGAATGCTGAGGCGCATAGTGCGCAGAGGTCGCCAACTTTCTGCAGAGTCAATCGCTACAGACCTCCAAAGTTCATGTGGCCTTCAGATTAGCTCAAGAACAGTGCGTAGAGAGCTTCATGGAATGGGTTTCCATGGCTGAGCATCTGCATCCAAGCCATACATCACCAAGTGCAATGCAAAGCGTCAGATGCAGTGGTGTAAAGCACGCCGCCACTGGACTCTAGAGCAGTGGAGACTCGTTCTCTGGAGTGACGAATCATGCTTCTCCATCTGGCAATCTGATGGACGAGTCTGGGTTTGGCAGTTGCCAGGAGAACGGTACTTGTCTGACTGCATTGTGCCAACTGTGAAGTTTGGTGGAGGGGGGATTATGGTGTGGGGTTGTTTTTCAGGAGCTGGGCTTGGCCCCTTAGTTCCAGTGAAAGGAACTCTGAATGCTTCAGCATACCAAGAGATTTTGGACAATTCCATGCTCCCAACTTTTTGGGAACAGTTTGGGGATGGCCCCTTCCTGTTCCAACATTACTGCGCACCAGTGCACAAAGCAAGGTCCATAAAAACATGGATTAGCGAGTTTGGTGTGGAAGAACTTGACTGGCCTGCACAGAGTCCTGACCTCAACCCAATAGAGCACCTTTGGGATGAATTAGAGCGAAGACTGCGAGCCAGGCCTTCTTGTCCAACATCAGTGTCTGACCTCACAAATGCGCTTCTGGAAGAATGGTCAAAAATTCCCATAAACACACTCCTAAACCCTGTGGAAAGCCTTCCCAGAAGAGTTGAAGCTGTTATAGCTGCAAAGGTTGGGCCGACGTCATATTAAACCCTATGGATTAAGAATGGGATGTCACTTAAGTTCATATGTGTCTAAAGGCAGATGAGCAAATACTTTTGGCAATATAGTGTATCTATAAGGCTAACATTCTGTCTGAGATCTCTTTAATTGTGCTGTATTGAAGAAAGTCATATGGTTTGAAACAACATGATGGTGTATGATGACAATTTCCATTAATAATAATAATAATAATAATAATTCAACATCAGCATCGTGACTAAGGCCAAGTTGCCTGGGGAGGGTCCTTAAGGGAACTTCACCGAATATGTGGAGTGGGTATTGGTAAGCTGTGGCTCGCCTTTCACCGTCTGCACTGCTGAGGACAACGCCAGCCCCACTCCAGACCCAGAGCCCAGCCAACTATTAGTATTGCCCACAACGGACCAACAGCCAGAGTCTGACCAGGTGCAAGAGCCGGCACCAACGTCCATCCCAGAGGGCATACTAGTTGAGTTTGAGGGCATTGAGTGGAGCCCCGCCCATACTCCCACCACTGTGGGTGAGCTGAGCCCAGTCCCTACTAAATTACTTGATGGATTTGAAGTAATCTGTCCCATGAGTCTCCAGTCGCCACTAATCCCATCCAGTCTCCAAGTCTCCTCGTCTCTGCTGTTCCCGCCCATCCTCCCACTGCCTCCTCCTCTGCCAAGGACATCAAATTCCTTGGCCCCGCCTCCGCAGGCTCCCTTCAACCCCTCGACGCCTCCCATGGCTCCTCCCTTGACACCTTCCTTGGCTCCTCCTCCTTCCTCTGATCTGCCAGTTCCAGTTACCATCGGTCCAGTTGACTCCACAGACAAGGGTATCTGTCGACCCTCCAACTCCGCCTTGGCCCTCCGAACCCTGGACTCCACCTTGGCCCTCTGATCCCTCTTCATCACCTTGGCCCTATGTCCCCTCGTCTCCATCGTGGGCCATCAGCCTGTCGGCGCCACTGGGGTCCTTTGTCCCTCCAGCTCCGCCTTGCTCAGTCGGCCACCTGGCTCCGCCTTCGGCTCTACCAGGGACCTCCTTCCCTCCGGCTCTGCCTTGGTCCTCAGCCCCACCGGCTCTGCCTCTGTCCTCCGATCCCCCAGCTCTGCCTCGGTCCTCCGAGCCTTCGGTGCTGCCTCGGTCCTCCGAGCCTCCGGCTCCGCCTTGGTCCTCTGTGGCCGCCCCCAAGCCTCCTGACTCTGTCCCAGCCCTCAGGCCGCCCCCCAAACCTCCTGATTCCACTCCTGTCTTTTGGTCACATGTTTCCTCCTGCCCCTCCAGCTTTAGGCACCAGGAGTCACCTTGTGGGGGGGGGGGGGGGGTAATGTCACATTATGCCTCCCTCATGTTCTCCATGGACTCTTATTTTGAACTTTCCCCCTGGACTCCATTTCCCACAGTGCACTGTCCTCATCACATCCATCTGTTCCACATCATCCTCACCTGTCTTCAATCCCCTCATTAGTTATTGTGTGTATATATACCCTCCAGTTTTGTTCATTGTTTGTCAGTTCTCGTCCGTGTTATGCTTGTGTAAGTTTGTTGTTTTGGTTTATGGTACTCTGTATTGTTATATATCGTCTTTATTAAAAAGCCTGCAAATAGATCCATCGCCCCTCGCCTTCATCTTCTCGACCACAAGTTGTGACAATTAGTTGTTTTTGTTGTTTTTGTAGTAGTAGTAGTAGTAGTAGTAGTAGTAGTAATAGTAGTATAATTATTATTATTCTGTAATACATGTTAAGTATGTATTATGTCATGAAATATTGGGGCGTAATCTTCCATTATGATTTATGTAGAAGTAACTAGTCACTCGCTACTTGAAAATGGATACTTTCTTACTTTTACTCTACACTCTACTTTTAAGAGTTTTTTTTTTTTTTTACATTACTATTTTTACTTCAACTTAAAATATATATTATTCAAGTAATTGTACTTTTACTTGAGTAATGATTTTGGGTACTCTACCCACCTCTGCAAATAACTTTTATTCAATTAATATATTGTTATTTTTCAATTGTAATAAACTGCTTAAACGTGGTAGAAACACTTTTCCTCTGCAAAATCCCTGAAAATCAAAGGAGAACTTGATACTCAAAATGCACATTTGTTTCACTACATAGAACTTGAGTGCATTGATTGACATGCATTAAATATTATAAAACAAAAAAATAAGTGTAAGCAATGATGTTGGAGTTGTGCAAAATTGATATTTTCTGGACTATCTTCTGTGCTGTTGTTCAGTGGAGATTAGCTGTATAGCAAATAACCTGTTGAAAGGAACTCTGAGCCCAACAACGCAATATTCTCTGGAAAAGTGGCTTTCATTTATATTAGGCTTGACAAATTGGAAAGCGCTTGACAGGCTCCCTTGATCTTCATTGACTTTTATCAAAGGTTGCAGACTGCAGTGAAAGACTGGGATTACTTTGGAGTGTTTGGAAGCTTTGGTCTTAAATTAGTCATGGATTACAAAACAACGATTCTTTCACCGATTTCAAAGTTCGCTTGCTCTACAACCATAGGACATTAAAAAGCTCTAAGACAGTACATCGCAAAGAAGCACTGTTTGTAGAATGTGGTATTTTGGTGAATATCGAATGTTTGAACAAAATGAAAAGAGATGCCAATGGAGAAGGCTGCAAACAGCGATAAAAAAAAATATTAGAGAAAACAATCACGGGTAAATATTAATCCATGTAGGTCAAAATATTTGCAGCCATCCTGAGGGAAGTATATATTAGCAAGTATTCATCAGAGTTGGAGCAAAAGCTTCTGAGCTGAAGGCTTTGTAGCTTTGAAGTACTAAGTAATGAAATGTTAAATGTACTGTACCCCCCTTTTCAACTTTCTGGGGAAACAAAATAACATATTGATGAAAATCCCTGTTCTCTTCCAGTGTGAGTGATGTTGTTTTCACACTGTGCAGAAATGTGCTATTGATCAGTAAGCCCACTACATTTGCCATCATTTTTCTACCTCGGCGCACTGCTGACAGAAATCACTCCCGTTTCCACAGCCACTTAACTTGCCCTTTTGTGGGAGAGGGGGATATGTAAACTGCACGGACTATGTGGACCTCGTCTGCCCCAACCCAGAAATGCCACCCACCCTAATGGATGGTGTTTGACCACTAGTGCATGGAAATGGTTTCTTTCTTCATTAGCGGGATAAGAAATCTTTGACTACAAAATAGGAAATGAGTGAACATGCATCACATGCATGATAATAGGTGGGAAATTAGGCAGTGTTTAAAAAGCTTTGTCAGCTCAGTGTTTCTTATCTTCAAGGAAAAGATAAAAGACCCACTTGCACTTTCATATATAGGTAATATTCTTTAAGAATCAGTGTTATAAAAATGCTGTTGAGCATTTAATTGAGACTGAAGACAATTTAGTCGTAAAAGAAGGTATTTGACAAAATGCAAATGCAGCAGGTCTCTTTTTTATGGAAATAGAAAAATAGTCTTAGGTTGTATATGATGGTTCCCCTAACTTTACCTTAACATTCCCTTAAAGAAATATTCCAGGTTTAATACAAGTTAAGCACAGTCGACAGCATTTGTGGCATAATATTGATTACCACAAAATTGCCCCTCCTTTTCTTAAAAAAAAAAAAAAAAAAGAACAAATCTGTGTTGTACTGAGGCACTTATAATGGAAGTGAATGGGGAATTAAATTTTTTAATGTTTAAATACTCACTGTTTCAAAAGTATAGCCACAAGACAAAACCAATATGTGTAAACATGATTTTAATGTGATTTAGTGTTATAGCCAAATTTACAACTTCGTTGCCATGATGATGTAATGTCAACAAACTCTAAAACCTTAAAATGACTGTAAAAATGATAATTTAAACAACTTTACAGCTCAAATAATACACGAGTCGATGAGTCAAAATAAACTTGTGTAGTAATCAACATTATGCCATAAATGCTGTCAGTTGATCTTAACTTGTATTGAACACGGAATATTCCTTTAATCTCTTAATTCATAGAATTTTTCTGCAAAGACGCTGCAACCTCAATAAACTGACAAGACACTAGAGATTAATTATTAATTATAATGAATAATTATCATCATATAATCATAATAAACCTTTCTGCAACCCTGCTGTACACAATACCATACTGAAAACTGAGTCTTGATTTTGCATTTCCTAAAACACTGTCCCTCAGTACAGGACAATATACAGTAAATATTGTATAAGTAAATTATTACAAATAACCAATTACTTCAACACAGTCAAGAGTTTTTAAAAGCAGAAATGTATTAACAAACATTAAAAATTTGATTAATTAACATAAACTTGGTTAAAATTAGATTTATTTCTTACCACTGAAGTGTACAGTTTAGTGGAGACATCTTTGCTTCTTTCACTTATACATGTTCTTTTCGATTATATGAGTAAAATCTTTATCAAAAATAATATATATATTAAATTTCAAGTCTAAATGTAATTAATTATTTAGAAAGTCGATAAACAAATTTCAGTCAGTTCTATGTCTATGGTTATAATATATGTTATATATGTGGCACTTATAATAGGGGGGTTGGGGGGGGGGGGTCAGTATTTATCCCTGGGGTATCCATAGATTACCTTTAGGATGTTTCCTTTTGAAATATCACACTAATTTAGCAGCTGCACTTTCTTGCTTGGTAAATAACAGGATGCATACATTAGCCAGGGCTGGATTTAGGGGGTACTGGGATGTGCTTTGTCCCCTCAAATTATACCTAAACCAGAAACCAGAACACAGCCCCTCTATGGTCACTCAGAGTAATAAGCAAAAGCTGTCCTCACTGGAGCATGGGCTGCACCAGCCACAGGAAGTGCAGATACAGACCTTATCATGGAAAAATAATCCCTGGCTAACTACAATGGGAACCCTGTAGAATTGCACCTTTGCTGCAGACAGCTGGCGAGATTACCAGAGAGACCAAGGATCTTTTGCAGAGCCATCTACTCCAATCAGACCACCGAGTCTGATGCAACTGCGGACTGGCAGAAATGCTGTATTTGAGTCTCTCCAGGAGCAAGCGGCTTGCTTGCTCTTCGGTCGATACACAAATAACAGATCATTCATGTGTGATTTTTGCTGAATAATGATTAAGAGATCAGCTCTTGATGGTGCGATTCTGATGCAGCCCGTATGTTAAAGTGATAGATCACCCGGAACCTTTTCTTTCTTCAATGGAACACAAAAGGAGATGTTAGGCAGAATGTTAGCCTCAGTTACCATTCACTTTTATTGCATTATACAATGAAACTGAATAGTGAGTAAAGGCTGCTTTCTATCTTACATCTCTTTTTGTTTTCCACTAAAGAAAGAACAACGTGAAGGTGAGTAAATGATTACAGAATTTTGTTTTTGTTTTTAGGTGAAATATCCTTTTAAGAATTCAGCTCTTGTCGATGAGATTCAGTTGTAGCAAACAATACCTGCCACCTAAACCAGGTATTCACTGGAGGCTTATCATAAGACTCATTATGATGCCACATGTTTATTGGCTTGAGGAAAAGACTTAACATTCTGTTTACTGCTCGCTAGACCAGGTCACTCATCACCAAGTGTAACTTTTATTTATCCTGCAGGGTATTTGGATTTTCAGACTTTAAAAGTGGTTTATGTTGAAGCATTTTACATCAGAATGGAGGTGTCATTTTAAATGGAGTTGGATTAAATACATCCTCACATAACTTCATATAAAATGTGTGTGTTTGTGTGTGTGTGTGTGTGTGTGTGTGTGGGTGGGTGGGCGGTTTTTAAGAGGACATTTGTTTAGGTTACAAACTGGTAATTACAAGGATATTATGCTATAAATGTGGTTTGAGGACATTTTTAGTGTCCCCATAATTAAAATTGCTTAAAAAAACATACTAAACAATGTATTGTTGAAAATGTAAAAATGCAGAAAATGTTTTGAGAGGGTTAGGTTTAGGGGTAGGGTTAGGGGATAGAATCTATAGTTCGTACAATATAAAAATCATTTTGTCTATGGAGAGTCCTCATAATGATAGCCATAGACATATGTGTGTGTGTGTGTGTGTGTGTGTGTGTGTATGTGTGTGTGGGGGTGGGGTATGAAACTCTGTAGTAGTGCAGCTTCATCTCAGTGAACCGAGGTTGCATGTGTAACCAGAGATGATTCAGTTCACTCGACATTGCTGTAAGCATTATGGGGAACGATATCCCATCATGTCGCACTGCATGACTACACTCCCAGAGTTATAACACTAAATAGATATATTCATAAGGAGTCACAGGCCACAGGCCGGTGACTTTAAGTCATATTAAAGTGTATATGACTAGTCCCATGTGACAGATGCCAGATGGAAACTAATGTAGTCTGGGATCTATATGAACCATATAGATATACACAGTATGGATTATTAACCCTCTCACAACAAGGTTGGGAAAGTAGTTGTTATTTCGTATGGGAGTGCTTATGACATAAAAAGAAGCAGTTCAACAGCATATAATTAGGTGGCTATGTTGATTATAGTCAGTAGCCCACCCGTAATAAGGGCATGGGCTCACCCACTTGAAAGAAGAAGCGCTCTATACAGAGAGGACTTGTGAGGAGTTGAACATGACATACAGGTTATAAAACCTCGCAAATATGTATTCTGAGGATCATCCTGCTGCCAAACAAATGTCCTGTAAGGACACACCATTTGTCCACACCCATGAAAAGGCCATGCCTCTGGTTGAATGTGCTTTGACGCCAATAGGGCAACTCGTGCCCTGTGATTCTTAAGCGAGGGCAAACAACGATCCAGCGAGAGCCTTTGTTTGGAGGCGGACATTCCTTATGTGCGTCCGTCATAACAAATAAAGAGCTGATCCGACAGCCTAAACTGATGGGTGTGCTCAAATGTATGCAATGCCCTCACCGGGCATAACATATGCATAGATTGCTCTTCATCTGTATTAAATGGTGGGGGAAAGAAGGTTTGCAAACGAACCACCCTCGCCCTTAAAGGCATTGATAAAACCTTAGGCACGTAGCCGTTTCTAGGTTTAATATTGGCTTTTGAGAGATCTGGACCAAACTCCAGGCATGAGCTGTCAGTCGACAGCACCTGCATGTCACCCACCCATTTAAATAAGGCCAAAGTGTGGTCTTTAAGGAAAGCACTCACAGCTCAACAGATTCCAGTGGCTCGAATGGGGAGTTTGTGAGTGCCTTCAGCACCAGATTGAAATCCCAAGTCGACACCATTGCAGGGCGAGGGGGGTTCAAATGCCTCGCTCCCCTCAGGAACTTTATGACTAGATTATGTTTGCCTATCAAAGAGCCAGCCTCCAGGGTGTGGTATGCTGAGATAGTTGCTACATAAACCTTGAGTGTTGACAGAGTAAGACTAGCATCCAGCCGCTCTTGAAGGAATGTCAAAATCTCAGCTATGGGGGCCTGTGTAGCTCAGCGAGTATTGACGCTGACTACCACACCTGGAGTCACGAGTTCGAATCCAGGGCGTGCTGAGTGACTCCAGACAGGTCTCCTAAGCAACCAAATTGGCCCGGTTGCTTGGGAGGGTAGAGTCACATGGGGTAACCTCCTCATGGTCGCTATAATGTGTGGTTCTCGCTCTCGGTGGGGCGCGTGGTGAGTTGTGCATGGATGCCGTGGAGAATAGCGTGGGCCTCCACATGCGCTACGTCTTCGCGGTAACGCACTCAACAAGCCACGTGATAAGATGTGCGGATTGACGGTCTCAGACGCGGAGGCAACTGAGATTTGTCCTCCACCACCCGGATTGAGGCGAGTCACTATTGGCACCACGAGGACTTAGAGCGCATTGGGAATTAGGCATTCCAAATTGGGGAGAAAAGAGGAGAATAAAACATCTCAGCTATGGGGCAATTCAACGGGTCTTTACCATGTGAAGAGCACCAATTTGCAAACACGCACCATTTAAGTGCATAGAGGGGTCTCGTGGACAGTGCTCTAGCCTGTAAAATGGTATTCATCATCAACTGAGCCAATTTTGGCTCATCCGATGTGCTCCATTCAGGGGCCACACATGTAGATTCAACAGCTCTGGCTGCGGATGCCAAATTGTGCTTGAGAGAGAAGGTCTCTCCTCAGCGGTATTTCCCATAGAGGACCTCTAGTGTCTCATCTCCAGAAACCAGGACTGATTGGGCCATTTCAGTGCAATTAACAGAACTGTTTCCATGTCCTCTCAGACTTTGCTGATGACAGAATGAAGGAGGTGCACCGGGGGAAATGCATACTTATGTTTTACTGGCCATTTGTGTGCCAGCATGTCCACACCCAGCGGGGCTTATGACAGGGAGTACCTGCGGAGACAGTGGCCGTTCTCCGTGGAGGCGAAAATGTCGACTTCCACTTTGTTAAATATTTACCAAATCCTCATCACTGTCTGAGGATGAAGTCTCCATTCCCCTGGTAATACTCCCTGTCATGACAACTGATCTGCTCTGAAATTCAGACGGCCTGGGACATGTGTTGCATGCAATGAGAGGAGATGACACCCACTCCACTGGAGGAGGCATTGTGTCATGCTCATTAATTGTGGTGATCAGAGTCTTCCCTGGCAATTTATGTACGCAACTACTGTTTTGTTGTCCGAATGAATCAGAACGTGGTTATTCACAGTGTTGGAATGAAAAGCTCTCAAAGCTAGAAAGACAGCCAGTAGTCTAGGCGGTTGATGTGCCACGCCCGTTTCGCATCTGTCCAGGTGCCGAAAGTCAGGTATCCATCGCACACCGCACCTCAACCTGTGTTGGATGTGTCTGTGGTTACCACTTTTCTTCTGAAAATTTTATCCAGCATAACACCCTGTTGGTAGAAGGCCGGTGTTGTCCATGGTGCTAAAGCAGCCAGACAGCAGCGAGTGACCGCCATGTGCATGTGCCCGAGGCTCCAGGCTCGATGTGGAATGTGTCGCTTGAGCCAGTCCTGGAGAGGCAGATTCTGCCGCCATAAAACCCAGTATTCTCTGAAATTACTTCAGTGGCAATGTTTTCCCCAGTTTGAACTGAGACAGACACCAAAGAATGGTCTGTACACGCTCGTTCGTGAGGTGCATGCGCATACTCATGGAGTTGAGACGAACCCCTAAAAAGGAGATTTTCTGGCTGGGGAAAAGTGTGCTTTTCGCAGAGGGGAGCAGAAAGCCTCTTGGTGCAAGTGCTGAGCACAGGCGAGGAGTCATCCACTGTAAGTGTATATCAACGGTAAAGCAGAAGGGTTCCAAGATGAAGACGAAGTTCGTAGTCTTGAAGGCAGAAAATTCTGAAGAAATAGTGACTGAGCGCCCACTTATAAAGGCCAACTGTGTGCTCGAAGGGGCGGGGCTCAGACACCATTGCCAATCACAGGACTGACGTGATTGAATAAGGATTTCAACAAGGTAATCTAAGAAGGAATCCCCATAGTGCTTACAGCAATATAGAGTGAACTGAATCGAAAGGGAACTAAAATGTGTGTTTGCATGTGTGTCAATGCTGACATAGCGTGATTGTCATCAATGATCCACAAAACCATCTTTCCCTACTGCTTTTACATTAAAATTTTGATTTTGTCTCGTTGTAACACTTATAGTGACTTACAGTGAAAAATAATTTTTTTTTAGATGATACTTCAGCACATTGTCAAGAAAATAAATTTTTGATGACTACAGTCACAAAACATGAGATATCTAAAAGAATAATAGAAAGAAAAGGTTTCGTAAGGAAGGGTAAATGAGAATACTGACAATTAAACATTTCTGCACCTGTGCCAAATTTGAAATGGAAGCCCATCAACATGAAAAATGCAACATAATACATCAAAGCTGGTATGCCAATACAATACTGTTAAATAAATACTGTTAACAATAGCCACTTTTTTTTTTCAGTTACACATCTCTGACACATATGTCACCCCCTAAAAAGTATTTTGGCACTTAAATTCATAGAATGCATGTATGTCTGTCTGTCTGTCTATCATCTACTGTATATATATATATATATATATATATATATATATATATATATATATATATATATATATATATATATATATATATATATATATATATATATATATATATATATATATATATATATATATATATATATATATATATATATATATAAACTGTATTCTGTATGTACATTATGATTTGAAATTTAATGACATGATAACAACATATAAAACCAAGTTGTATTTAAACTTCAGATTTAAACTTTAAAGGAAAAAACACAAGCTCAATTTCCAATCAAAACATTTAAAGGGTCATGTCCTGAGACAAGGGATGCATCTTATTTCAGAAATTGTGCTTTTCCTTTCCTTGCTTCCTTTCCAAATTTTTTTGCTCCACTCTCTTAGGAAACGTGAAAGGACGGAAGGAAACAAGGATAGAGGAATCGAAGCAAGATGTTTTTGTAAAATGAAATGTCCTACTCTCTCTCACACACATTTTTGCACAGCTGCAATACCTCGGCATGCTTGCCGTTATGCTATTGAAACTTTATTTACTGTATTAATATGTTCTTAATAAATCAAAATAATTCAAGATGCAGTGTTGAAGTATGTGGCAATTGTGGTTTATTTAAACCGCAAAGGTGAAACATGAATTAAAACTGTTGTGTCAGATGAGAAGGGGGTGAAGAATTTATGCGCGCGTCAGGTCTTCCACATAGGATGCTCCTTGACTTCCTTGCTCAAGCGTCCTCGGTAAGCTTCCTCCATCCTCGATCATCGCCTCTTCACGGTGCATTTAGAGAATTAATACGTTCTTCATGATGGCAAATTTCGATCGGTTTCCAAGTCATGGGCACGAGGACGGAGGAGCGAGAAAACGAGGTTGCACAATTTAGGAAATGAGAAACACCCAATATCTGGTATAATATGTTTTGCAGACGTCACATTGTTTGATATTTTGTTAAATTTTGTTAAGTTCGAGGATAAAACTCTAAATGGTGCAAGCTGATAGGTTCTTTGAACTTGTTGTCTATTAGCCACTCCGCTCGCTCACATGTGATATGTTAAGCTCATCTCCTCACATGGTGTAAGCTCATAGGTTCTTTGATGTTGTGATCAAGTAGCCAATTAACTTGCGTACTCTCTCTCATTTGCTCAGTTTGCAAGTAAGCCAGTTTCACTGCAGTGCCCTGCAAAAGTTTTTCTCTGAAACCCTCCATCTCCCCAGCTCTGGTCTGCTACACGGGAATTGTATTTATGTTTAATTGGCAGCAGTATGTAATGCATGCTTGATTTGATGTGTTTTTCTGACTGTGCAGCAGCAGCATGTTCACAAGCTTACCACAGTATGTCTGTGTATGTTCTAGAAGTAGCAAGTCTCCATACTTGCTCTGCAGCTGCAGAAGCGATCTAGTCTGCCAAGAACAATATCCTATTAATATGTCAAACCCACATTAACATCCTTAATCTTTCAGAGAGTTATCATGACTGAAGTTATGCAATCAAATTCATACATTTTAAAGTGTTACTCAGGAGTCTAAATAACAGTTTGTACATACTGTAGTTAATAAGCATTTTTTTTTTCATTACTCAAGTCTGATTTAAGTGCTACACAAAGTGCTAATAAGTCTGTGAAAAATAAACTTGTTTATTAAATTCCCTTACATCTCTCACGGTTTTTTTTATTTATTATTATTTATTTATTTTTCATATATTTCTATTCCAAAAAAAAAAAAAAAAAAAATGCCATGGTTTTATCTTTCAGAGTGGTATTTATATTTCAAAAGCTTTGAGTAGTTTTGAGGCAGTAAAACAACCGGCCTTCCTTTTTCATTTCAGTGTCAAGCTCAACAAATGAATAAAATGTTGACTTATGAAGCCAAAAGCCTCCTCGCTGTGGCACTTTTATTTAATGACAGCATTTATTTTACAGTAATGCCACAATGTACTGCAGTATTAAACACTTTTTTAAAGACAGTTGTCTTTAGTGAGCGCAATGAATTAATAAAATTGCAGGCAAAAGTAGAAGAACTTCACCAACATTGAGGTGTTGCCCTATGATGTTATCTGTCAGTCATTTGTTTGTTTTTTTAATTTTGTTTTATTTTTTTTACAGAGTTCACTCCAAACACAGATAAGATATTTGTATCTTAGAAAATCACAAACTCAGGATGGTGGCTCCACAATTGTTTGCTGTTTGATGAAAAGCTCAAGGTCACATTGATTTATTTTGATATTTCTGATTCTGTGAAGAATGATTTAATCCCCCAAACATTATTTACTTTGCAATAGCAAACCGTTGTCACATAAACACTGTAAACTATATTGAAGATGCTTTATGCATTGAACAGAAACATTGATCACACCTTCCAGACATACAAAAAACTGTGCTTTTTACCAAGAAAGTTCACATCCACATCAAAAGCACGGATAAAGACAAGCTGTCTAAACAAGTTGTCATGATTACTTCACATTGCTTTGTTGCCTTTATTTTGAAGCAAAGGAGGAGTCAGAACTGCACATTTGTACATGATATTTTGCTTGACCTTTTTTTTTTTTTTACCGCTCTCGCAGCATGTTTTGATGCTTCACCGCTTTCTTTTTTGGAGAGAAAAACATTTAGTTTAAGAGATGAGTCATCAGCCTATTCACTTAGCTGACAGCAGAAAGCACCAACCCTACAAAACTCTGTCTATCGCTCTACACAAGCCATTTGGTTGGTTTTCATGGCTCTGGTATTGGTTGAAAACCAGACATTGCTGAAATGACACCTCCATAGCTTAGAGTATTCTGTAAGCCACTTCCAGGGATGACGCTGGCACATTCCACCAGCCACTCTCATCAGAATCACGAGCATGTGCCACAGATAAGTCATGCTCCTCAGCGATTATGTCGTAAACACAATTTCCCCCCCCTCAGCTGCAGAGATTCTCTTCCACCTCTCCTCTCGGTTCAGACGGCAAGGGTCTCTCTGCTTCTAAACAAATTTTAATTACTTGGCAATAAAAAAAGGAACAGCCAACAGCTGAGGTAAGATTGTTGAGCATACATGGATTCCAAGACTGCTAGGAGGCAAGTGAGCCCTCAATAAACGATCATGCTTCAGAACCTATTTTCACATAAAGCAAATGGACAGTTTGATGTGAGTCACATTCTAAGTTAAAGACTGTCATTACTTTCAAGTCAAATTTGTGTCCCACTTTTACAGTTCAAATATCGAAGTGGAGTGGCAGCCTATATGCTAACTGCTGAATTGCTGGTGCATTAATCTGACAATTGGAATGGTTCTTTCTCAAAGTAAAAGTATTACTCACCACCACGTCCAGATTAGTGTACTTTCCTGCTTCACAGTATGCAAAAAGAAAAGATTCTGAAGTGTGCAACTAAAATGCCATGGAAGCTGAGGAATCATCCGATTAAAAAATTAGAATTTAAAAAATGTCAAGAACTGTGCATTAGGCAGCTCTTTTGCAATATGATCATAAGAAAAATGGACAGGCAAATGGACATGTTGCTTCAGAAAGTTAATGTATCCTGTAATCAATCCCATTTAGCCGAATTACGCCATCCTACATCAGACATTTTTGCATCAATTCAAGAGTGAACACATTTCTCTATCGTTGCGTGAGCAATCTCCAAGATGCAGGTTCTGGTCTGATGAAAAAAAAAAATAATTATATATATATATATATATATATATATATATATATATATATATATATATATACACAGTACATTATATATATATATACAGTATATATACACCGATCAGCCACAACATTAAAACCACCTGCCTTATATTGTGTATGTCCCCCTAGTGCCACCAAAACAGTGCCAACCCGCATCTCAGAATAGCATTCTGAGATGCTATTCTTCTCACCACAACTGTACAGAGCGGTTATCTGAGTTTCTGTAGACTTGGTCAGTTTGAACCAGTCTGGCCATTCTCTGTTGACCTCTCTCATCAACAAGGCGTTTCCATCTGCAGAACTGTCGCTCACTGGATGTTTTTTTTATTTTTGGAACCATTTGGAGTAAATTCTAGAGACTGTTGTGTGTTGTGAATCCCAGGAGATCAGCAGTTACAGAAATACTCAAACAAGCCCGTCTGGCACCAGCAATCATCCATGTGATTATCTAATCTTCCAATTGTGTGGCAGCAGTGCAGTGCATATGTAGCAGGTGGCATGCACATAGTATGGGTAACACCTGTGATGGCACCCGTGGCGGCAAAGAGTTGGGCCAATCCGAAGATAATCAGGTTACATGAAGGAGGTGAATGTACACATACAGTACACACTCAACAACTACCTTATCTGAAATAAATGATTTATATTGAATAACTTAAATAAAAATCTTTAAAGATAAAACAATAAACAATACAACAAATAAATCTTAAATAAAATAATATAATAAACACAGAGATTTAAATTCAATGTTCTTTCCTTCAAATTGTTAATTTAATCTAATTACACCTATTTAGTTTATTTGAAAGCTAATAAAATGTTTATTGATTTTAATTCCTAATCTATTATCAAATTGAACACTTTTGTAACTCTTTACCCCAAATAAACTCAATAAAATGTAAATGAAACCAAACAAATAAAATAACAGTTACCTATTAATTACCTATACAATTCAAATAAACAATTAAACAAACAATAATCAATCGACTGAATTACCAAATGAACTAAATAACATTCAATAACTGTCCAGACTCACAAATACTTCGACCTTTTCGTTGTCGAATGAATTCAAAGTAGAGATGAATTGAAGATTATTCGGAAAATCCACGAACTGAAGATATTCACAGTTCAGATAAGACTCTTGGGTTTTTGGCTCGCCATCAAACTTTCCAGAATGTTCACTATCCTCGTTGAAAACGTGGTCCAACTCGAACAAAACACATATATACAAAAACTGGCCTGCACAAAGCAGGAAAACCTTCTCAGAAACATTTTCCTAACATTTCAGACAATTATTTTAACTTTCTTAACTTACAATACTTGCATTAGCTTTCAACTAAGTTTACTCAAACAAGTTTACTTT
The DNA here is from genome assembly GCF_019703515.2 of Myxocyprinus asiaticus. NCBI lineage: Eukaryota > Metazoa > Chordata > Actinopteri > Cypriniformes > Catostomidae > Myxocyprinus > Myxocyprinus asiaticus. The sequence goes on along the minus strand of NC_059385.1, from coordinate 12,694,101 downwards.
CTGATTCTCATTTATATTTAGAATAAAAGATTAAACTTACCGATTTCCTCAATAATTAACTAAACTTGTTCTTTTCTTCCAGGTTTTATCCGGCTGAACAGTGATAAATGACTTTACTTCATCACTCAGTTTTATCTCGATTAGACATCAAGATTCACTCTTAAGTAAGTATTTTTCTCTTTTTCTAGAGCTTTAGCTTAAGATTAAACTAATCTTTTCTATTTTTCAGACTTTTGCTGTTATAAATTCCTAACAGCACAGTTGATCGGCATCTCATTGCTCTTCGCTTCTTCGTCTGTTCTGTCTGTCTGCGTTAACTCTAGGGTGGAGTCAGTGGCTACAGCAAGATTGGCTGATTGGATAAATCACATTTGCAGCACTGATCCAAACTCTTATTGGTCAAGTTTATCTGCAACATATTTTACATATATTTGCAAGTATTAATAATAAATAGACAATTTTGCATATTTTTCTGACTCTTTGGTTTTCATTCTGTTTCTAGTTACTTGTCTTTATTTTCTTCACATATTTTAGTTAAATATGCACTTTAGTTAGTTTTAATCTTATAACTTAGAATACAATTTACTCTGATTTTACATCTGGGTTACACATAAAATCATGCAGATACAGGTCAGGAGCTTCAGTTAATGTTCACATCAACCATCAGAATGAGGAAAACCTATGATCTCAGTGATTTGGACCGTGGCATGATTGTTGGTACCAGATGGGCTGGTTTGAGTATTTCTGTAACTGCTGATCTCCTGGGATTTTCACACACAACAGTCTCTAAAGTTTACTCAGAATGGTGCCAAAAAGAAAAAACATCAAGTGAGCAGCAGTTCTGTGGACGGAAATGCCTTGTTGATGAGAGAGGTCACCAGAGAATGGCCAGACTGGTTCAAACTGACAAAGTCTACGGTAACTTATATAACCGCTCTGTACAATTGTGGTGAGAAGAATATCATCTCAGAATGCTATTCTGAGATGCGGATTGGTGCTGTTTTGGCAGCATGAGGGGGACCTACACAATATCAGCCAGGTGGATTTAATGTTGTGGCTGATCGGTGTGTGTGTACATATATACACTGTGTACAGATTTTGCTCTTATGGAAAGAAATCGGTACTTTTATTCACCAAAGTGGCATTCAACTGATCATAATGTGTAGTCAGGACATTAATAACATGAAAAAATACTATTACAATTTGAAAAAATCCTCCACGTGCAGCAATGACAGCTTTGCAGATCCTTGGCATTCTAGCTGTCAGTTTGTCCAGATACTCAGGTGACATTTCACCCTACGCTTCCTGTAGCACTTGACATAGATGTGGCTGTCTTGTTGGGCACTTCTCATGCACCTTACAGTCTAGTTGATCCCACAAAAGCTCAATGGGGTTAAGATCCATATCACTCTTTTCCAATTATCTGTTGTCCAATGTCTGTGTTTGGAACTCGCTGTCCTTTTCTGCATATCGTGGCACCGTTTTGCGGCCCTCTTCAGCCAGTCGCGGCACGTTCGGCATAATGCAGCAGCCCGTTTCAGCTTATCGCCGCCCGTTTTGCCCCGTTTCGTGGACGGCTCACCGGGAAAAGTCCCTGTTCTCCCTATGGCCAGTCCGCCCCTGTATATAATTTTCTGAAGCAACATGTCCATTTGCCTGTCCATTTGCCGTGTGATCATATTGCAAAAGAGCTGCCTGATGGGGTTGCATTTTTACTCTAACATAAAATTTGTACTCCACTAATGGTTAACTTTAGGGTTGGGGTTTGGGTTAATAAAATATGCAACCCTGCTGACTGTATTACATCATTTACAACAACAAATACAACTAGCTTTTGACAAGTTTTTGGCGAATTTATTAATGATCAAGAAGTAAGTTCTTCAATGAATTCTTTCTAACCCACAGCCCACTTAGCGTTTCCTCTTTGGGAACTTAGGACATGTTAAGTTCAGCCAAGTTTAACAGCCATGCTCCTAACATTTAATCACAAAGAGCACAAGTGCATTATTCATCTAGATAATATGTCTCCCCTGCTGCTATCCTCCATCAGCTCAGGGCACCTACATAAGCACAGAATAATCACTCTAGGTGATCGCACTATCAATAAAGTGGCCAAAATATTTGCCTGTTAGACTGTGTTACCCTATCTAGAAAGGGAATTTGTGGATATACAGTTAGAGACTCCATCTGTTTCAGCCTAAATGTTATAAAGCAAAGACTTATGGGATGTTTTCAGACCATGGTGCTAATGACTGGTAAATTAATAGCATGCTGTGGGGAGGCCCACAGACACTAAGAGTGTTGGTGCTGAGAATTAAGTCAGCCCTCTGTTCAGCTGAGCAAAAACTGAAAGACTAAGCATGCTAAGTGATGTAAACTAAGAGCAAAGCCACTTGGCACAAATGACCATGTAAGAAAACTTTTTGATGTTCATTTTGGTCTGGTTTTGAGTCACTAATAAAGGCAATATCTATGCCATTATCATTAGCCCTTGTTGTTAATCCCTGAAAAGATATGCATTGAGTATGCAGATTAAATCAGAAAGGGTTTAACCTTCAATTATCTGGTGGATTTAGCGTGAATGCTTTATACTCTGTCGCAAAAGAGAGAAACAGAGGAAAGGAATGTTAAAAAGTGAATTTAGAAGACAGCTTAAGCAAATATTTCAGTTAAAAAAAATATAAATAAAGACATTATATTAGTATATATGCTGAGATGTCCAGGTTAAATGTCCCAAATTTATGCATTGACATTATATAGGATTGAAAACAAACAATATTTCTTTATTGTCAACATGATGAGATAGGAAATCATCATTTTAAAGTTCATGTATCCTGAAATCCACTTTCTCTTAACAGCTGCAGAACATTCTAGAACTCAAAGTTTTTTGGTTTTGTTTGTTTTGTTAGTTTTTCAAGTTTCTGTCACTAGTGTGAGTATTACTGACAAGCGGCATCCACCATCATACATTTTTGCATCATTTCAATTGTGGTCCCCTTTCCCATAGTACTAACTCTAGCAGCCTCTAAGACACACAAAAAGCAGGAATAGTATTGTGTTCACGTAAACAATGGTGAGCGTGATTCAGAAGTTTCTTTTTCACTCTAAACGTTTTTTTTTTTTTTTTTACTGCACTGATGGTTAGGTTAAAGGGTTACTTCACCCAAAAATGAAAATCCTCTCATCATATACTCACCCTCATCCATCCCAGATGTGTATGCCATTCTTTTATCTGCTGAACACAAATGAAGATTTTTTAATTATTTCTGTAGGTCCATACAGTGTAAGTGAATGGGTGCCAAAAGTTTGAAGCTCCATAACCCACATAAATGTAGCACAAAAGTACTTCAGACGACTCTAGTGGTTAAATCCATATCTTCAGAAGCGATATGATAGGTGTGGGTGAGAAACAGATCAATATTTATCTTTTGCAATATGATCATAAGAAAAATGGACAGGCAAATGGACATGTTGCTTCAGAAAGTTAATGTATCCTGTAATCAATCCCATTTAGCCGAATTACGCCATCCTACATCAGACATTTTTGCATCAATTCAAGAGTGAACACATTTCTCTATCGTTGCGTGAGCAATCTCCAAGATGCAGGTTCTGGTCTGATGAAAAAAAAATATATATTTAGGACATGTCCTTTGAAGGCAGCGGTACACCAAGTGTCCTCCTTTAAACAAGCCTCATTTAAACGAGACGGCCTTCGTTTTACAAACTGAAACAGAACTTATCATGGTTGCTATGACAGCACACCACTCTTTAACAAGTGTGAGCATTTGGAGTGAAAAGGGAACAAAGTCCCTCTGGAAGGGACTGTATGAGGTAAATTTTAGGAGAGTAATAATGATGTATAGAGAAAAGAAAATAGATTTTACAGGTGTACTTTTATTTTATTTTAATTATATTCTATAATTATACATATTATATACTCTGCACCTGTCTACTGAGGTACTTCAACTTAGGAATTAACATTACTTGCATTTGAACATCATATTTTTGGGCAAATTGGTGTATTATTTTTTTTTTTTTAATTATGTTTTAAACATTACGTTAATTTCCGTTGAAGCAAAGAATTGTGGGTTGTGAGTGCCCATGAAGGATATGCCTCATGCATCCTCCGAATTCCCATGAAAGTAGGTCACAATTGAAGGCTGCATTCGGAGTGTCCTACTCACTTTTCTGAAATGAGACTGCCTCGATAACGTATGCGGCTGAAAAATGCGACCTCCGGAGGATGCTGCCTTCGAAATGAGACACAGCTAAGCACCACTTCAGCTTCACTTTACCATATTTTGGAGTTTACAAATTTTGGCACCCATTCACTTGCATTGTGAAGAGCTACAGAGCTGAAATATTCTTTTAAAATCTTAATTTCTGTTCTGCAAAAGAAAGAAATTCATACACATCTGGGATGCCAGGAGGGTGAGTAAATCATGAGAGAATTTTCATTTTTGGTTGAACTATCCCTTTAAGGTTTGGGGTTTGGTATAGGGTATAAGGTTAAAAATTGTATTCCTTTTCATTGTTTTGCATCATGTACAACTAAAAATACTACTCGTATTTGGTGCCACTCTGTGGACATTTTCCCTGAAACTGGAGCTGACACATGCCCATATGTTGAACAACACTTCCAACTTCGGCCACTTGGGGCAGTGTTTCGATTTCAAGGTTCAAGGTTCAAGGTTATCTTTACTATCCCCAAGGGGCAATTTGTTGTACAGACAGCAGTAACTAAACACAACCATCAGACGAACAATAATAAATAGACAATAAATACAACAGGGAAAGAAATAATAATAATAATAATAATAATAATTACAAGACCAATAAACATTCATTACAACATAAGAATCAAGTTGAATTATTTAAGAAACCAATGGCAGCTGGGACAAAATAGTTTTTAAGTCTATTTGTCCTACATGTTGGCAGATTATATCTGCGGCCAGACGGAAGCAACTTAAACTCCTTAAACAGTGGGTGGCTGGAATCTACCAGAATTGACTGGACCTTCTTCACTGACCTGACCTTGCACAAATAAGTTAATCATGCAAGGTCGTGCCTACAATTTTGCTGCACATTTTAACGATGCCCTTCAATCTATTTTTTTTTTTTTTTTTTGAGATTGAGTGACATACCAGCTGATAAAAGAAAACGTAAGAACAGATTCAATAAAACAAGAGTAAAACATTTTCATGAAGGTGTTATCAACATTAAAACTTTGAAGCTTACGATAAAAGTACATGCACTGATGGGCTTTTCTGCACACAGCATCTACATGAGACTCAAAAGTTTCGATTTCCGCTGAAAAAACAATCAAATTCACGGTGTGATCAGTCAGTTATTATCTGATCTACAGGTGCATCTCAATAAATTAGAATGTTGTGGAAAAGTTCATTTATTTCAGTAATTCAACTCAAATTGTGAAACTTGTGTATTAAATAAATTCAGTGCACACAGACTGAAGTAGTTTAAGTCTTTGGTTCTTTTAATTGTGATGATTTTGGCTCACATTTAACAAAAACCCACCAATTCACTATCTCAAAACATTAGAATATTTTGACATGCCAATCAGCTAATCAACTCAAAACACCTGCAAAGGTTTCCTGAGCCTTCAAAATGGTCTCTCAGTTTGGTTCACTAGGCTACACAATCATGGGGAAGACTGCTGATCTGACAGTTGTCCAGAAGACAATCATTGACACCCTTCACAAGGAGGGTAAGCCACAAACATTCATTGCCAAAGAAGCTGGCTGTTCACAGAGTGCTGTATCCAAGCATGTTAACAGAAAGTTGAGTGGAAGGAAAAAGTGTTGAAGAAAAAGATGCACAACCAACCGAGAGAACCGCAGCCTTATGATTGTCCAGCAAAATCGATTCAAGAATTTTGGTGAACTTCACAAGGAATGGACTGAGGCTGGGGTCAAGGCATCAAGAGCCACCACACACAGACGTGTCAAGGAATTTGGCTACAGTTGTCGTATTCCTCTTGTTAAGCCACTCCTGAACCACAGACAACGTCAGAGGCGTCTTACCTGGGCTAAGGAGAAGAAGAACTGGACTGTTGCCCAGTGTTCCAAAGTCCTCTTTTCAGATGAGAGCAAGTTTTGTATTTCATTTGGAAACCAAGGTCCTAGAGTCTGGAGGAAGGGTGGAGAAGCTCATAGCCCAAGTTGCTTGAAGTCCAGTGTTAAGTTTCCACAGTCTGTGATGATTTGGGGTGCAATGTCATCTGCTGGTGTTGGTCCATTGTGTTTTTTGAAAAGCAAAGTCACTGCACCCGTTTACCAAGAAATTTTGGAGCACTTCATGCTTCCTTCTGATGACCAGCTTTTTAAAGATGCTGATTTCATTTTCCAGCAGGATTTGGCACCTGCCCACACTGCCAAAAGCACCAAAAGTTGGTTAAATGACCATGGTGTTGGTGTACTTGACTGGCCAGCAAACTCACCAGACCTGAACCCCATAGAGAATCTATGGGGTATTGTCAAGAGGAAAATGAGAAACAAGAAACCAAAAAATGCAGATGAGCTGAAGGCCACTGTCAAAGAAACCTGGGCTTCCATACCACCTCAGCAGTGCCACAAACTGATCACCTCCATGCCACGCCGAATTGAGGCAGTAATTAAAGCAAAAGGAGCCCCTACCAAGTATTGAGTACATATACAGTAAATGAACATACTTTCCAGAAGGCCAACAATTCACTAAAAATGTTTTTTTTTATTGGTCTTATGATGTATTCTAATTTGTTGAGATAGTGAATTGGTGGGTTTTTGTTAAATGTGAGCCAAAATCATCACAATTAAAAGAACCAAAGACTTAAACTACTTCAGTCTGTGTGCACTGAATTTATTTAATACACGAGTTTCACAATTTGAGTTGAATTACTGAAATAAATGAACTTTTCCACGACATTCTAATTTATTGAGATGCACCTGTATTTATCGATCTCAATTGTTTCTCTCAGATAGCAATGAGATGAAATGAAGAGCAAATGGAGACTTTTTCACAAGGCTTCTGCTTCTCAGCTTCTCAGAGTCTCCTGAATTTGAGAATAGATCTCAACAATGTCACAAAGTCTGCAATCAATTGCTAGAGATTTCAATATCTCATACTGTATATAGAATTTTCAGATTTTAAATTCTTCCAAGGCCAACTTATGTGACCTATGCAATCCACATTTCTTTTATAGCTCAGGACTCTTGTTGCTTTTCAACAATTGTCTCATTTTGGTCTATTTTTTATTTCCAAGAAAATCTAGGAGAAACATTTGAAATAAAAGTGATACTTAAATTAAACATATAGGCCTATAAGAACTCTATAAGGTGTCCTGACCTTTGAAACAACAACGTCTGAGCAATAAAATTTTCCTCTGTGTAACTTCACTTCTACCAGCCCTAGACACAAGCTAAAGGTGTTGTGACCATTACTGGCAAGGCCTCACAGACATGGTGCTTTTCAGCAATAAAGTTACTTACAGTCTTCTAATTAGTAAAAAGTAACCTTTTTTTAAACACGTTTATATGAGCTCATGTCCCACTGTGGAGAAACAGGAGTTCTCACAGGAATGTCTAAATCCAGCATCTCACATGGGAAGCTCACTCATGTAGAAAACAACCTGGAGTCTGTGCAGCACTGATCTGCTAGACGATGTCTCCCTCCTCAGCCAAGTGGAGATGATAGGTGAACGTTGTCTCTGCATGCTATCACATGATGACACCATACCTGTCAATATCTTAGCGGCATGCCACATGTTCTAGTGGTGTGATCCGCCCTGCCCTCTAATAACCTGAGTGACATCTGAATCACTCAGGTCAGGATTACAAATATTAATGAAGTGTTTTGTGGGAAGGGGTGGTAAAGAGAGATTTGTAGGTCTCTCATCACCTGCTCGCTTTCATTAGGGGAGATCATTCCAGAACCGTACCTCTCTGATCCCCCCAAGGATTAGACACCGCCTGTCATGTTCCATGATTTCTCCCTCGCTTCAAGTCATTTGAAGGAGCTCAAATTAAAGAGAGAGCAATTTTGTGAGACAACGGAGAAACGTACAACCATCACTGCCCACTTTATGTGGGAGCTCTTTGGAGATGAAAGGTCCTTTTCAGATAAAACTCTCTAGGTATGAGATACTTGGCCTTAGTCCTATGAATACACAAACCAATAATAAAAAAAAAAAACCTTGTTGATGGGGTAGTTCCTACCTGAATAATTGACAAAAACTTGGTAACAAAGAAATTTACCCTTTCAAAAACATACCGTGGTGGTACTATGATACAGTGATGATATCAGATGGTCATACCATGTTAATTTGATATATACAATGGTACTGAAATGTATGTACCATGGCATTTACATGGTACACCAAGGTACTTCCAAGAATACTATAGTAGTACCATGGTATGAGTCCAACCAAAAATCCATGGTAGGTACCATTCGAAAAAGTAAAAAAAAAAAAAAAAAAAATGGTCCTTTAACCTTTTTGGTTAAATATCTTAGGGAGTTTTTCTAACCATTGTCACCTTTTGAACTGCTTCGAGATGCTTTGAATTACATTTAAATGTATTCCTTCTAATTGATGGGGTAGTTCATTCCTACAGAATTGGTAAATCCTAATAACAAAGATATGTACCCATACACAAAAAAATAAAAAATACAAATACAAATAAAAAATACTGTGGTACTATGGTAGAGTGATAAGATAATTTGGTCACACCATGGTGATTTGATACATACAAAGTTAATGAAATTCAAGTTTCCAAGGTATTTGGTATGTGTCAATCCCAAAAACTAGAGTATAATTAATTAATTAATAATAATAATAATAATAATAGTAATAATAAAAGTACCATGTTACTTTTTTGAGTAAACATCAAGTTTTTCCTTGCCATTGTCACCTTTTGAATTGATTGGCTTTGAATAAATTGAATTGAATTGAAATAATTGAATTTCTCATCAAAACAGGCTAAGAGTGCAAACTCACCTCTAAAAAGAGAATCCAAATAGTACTTCTATGTGTTAATGTTTCAGTGTTTGTTTATGACTATATCTGAAGCTGGATGACTTCATTTCCTGGTTACACATTTTACAGAAACGGAGCGCATATCTTCATTTAATATTCCCCCTCATGAGTGGCATTGCACGGCACACCTGCATGGCCCAGGAGGGAGTTATTGTTTACATCTGTTGCAGACTGTAAATAAACATATCACTTTGGATGCATCAAAATAATGCTATCAAACAAGAATAAACAGGAGACACTATGAAGTCTGTACTATGCAAACAGATAAAAAAATAATAATCAAGGATAACCTTCTCTCTACAGTGGCAGAACATTCGAGAACTCAAGTTTTTTTAGAAGTTTTTCAAGTTTCTGTCACTAGTATGAGCATTCTCTCTAGCCAAGAAAGTCTGTAGTGTATTGGCAAAAAAAATTCGACCCCTGCAGAGTCAACTCTTGATTTTCAGTCTGGCATTGGAGAACAGACAAGAAATAAAACAATACCTCCCTGCCTCGCTTGTGTCGCCATTCTCCATTTATACTCCACCATCCATAACAGTGTCCATTGTATGTGTGACATGTAACTAAAACAGTATTTTATGGCTAAATATATTGGAAATAATGGCACTGCTCAACTAGGGGTTTGCTTGCTGGTTTTCATCTGCTACATCATATCTCAGATCTATTGTCAAAAGTGCTACTTTGTGACTCAAAATTCTCATTAAAAACAAATTTTCAATATCCAGGACTCGTTTAAAGTTTAGGAGTGTCACCGTGTTCAAAGAGTTAGGGAAATGCTGTTATTCCTGCCTTCAGAGACTGAAAACTGATTATGCAGGCAAAACTGTGTAGCTCCTTAGGCAACAAGCAGATCTGTCTCTCAGAGAGTAAGGGAATCACTTCTCAAACTTTTTGTCCTGGATTATGGCAAATTATCCAAATTATTAAGAGTTCGCTGTTTCTTTTAAGGAAATTTACTTCTGATTAGTGTCAACATGAAATGGCATTCTCAACCTATTATTCTTTTGTAATGTGATGCATTCAATGTAAAAAAAAAAAAAAAAAAAAAAACAGCAATCATTTTCTTATAAAAATAAAAAAATAAAAAAACATTTTCTTATTCTGTATTTTTATAATTTTTCCTGTAAAAAATTAATAAATCTAAACTTAAAGGGGACCTATTATGCAAAATTCACTTTTACATGGTGTTTGAACATAAATGTGAGTCGGCAGTGTGTGTACACAACCACCCTACAATGTTAAAAGTCCACCCACTCCTCTTCCTTATATTTCTATTAATCTAAAACAGTGTCTCAAAGTGATTGGTTTTTGTTTCTGCTCTAACGTGACGTCACGTTAGAGCAGGCCCCACCCACGACTGGTGACGGACTCCACCCTATTATCATAGATCGTCCCCTGAGTGATCTACACACAGTCCGCCAATTTTTTCTGCGCTGGAGTAGCTACGGTGAGAAGAATAATGTCTCAGCTTCGTAAGCATCATAAGTGTTCTGTTGTTGGCTGTAAAAGTGAACATAACAGTCTTCATGTACTCCCGGCATTAGAGCCACTGAAGACGCAGTGGACAAGTTTTGTTTTTGAAGCAAATGTGCCCCAAAACCAAAATTCGTGTATGTTTGTGCAAATCATTTTACACCAGACTGCTTTGTGAATGAGGGTCAATATAAAGAAGGATTTTCCAAAAATGTGATTCTCAAGCATGGATCGGTACCAACTGTTTGTGTTCCAGCTTTATATCCTGAAGATGTAAGTATCGCACTTTATATTTTGTGAATTTTTGCAAATCGCCTTTCCATATATGCTTGTTAACTGATTCAACGGCAAATGTAGATAAAGTTACCATTGTCTCTGATTGTATTCATGGAGACCAGACCTATGTCGTTATTTTTACGCTTACTGTCTGTAAGCAATATAAAACATGTAACAATATAGTAAGGTGATTGTCTTTTTGAAAGCTATGTACGTTTTCTGTGAACATAAGAGAGTTGTACTAAAAGTGGAATGTTTACATATTTGGCTGAACTCCGGTATTTACGGTATCAGTCATATTGGTTCTGATTTGTTGTTGCTGTAGTATCCGAAGCATGAGCTGTAAAGGCACAGCCCTCTTCCAGAAAGGCGGTGGGGAGCAGCAGCTCATTTGCATTTAAAGAGACACACACGAAAACAGCGTGTTTTTGATTCCACCCAAAAAGAGGAATTTACAACATGGTATAATATATGATCCGTGGGGTATTTTGAGCTGAAACTTCACAGACACATTCTGGGGACACCTGAGACTTATATTACATCTTGTAAAAAGGGCAATAATAGGTCTCCTTTAAAACAATATACATTAACTTGAGAAGAAAATTACGTAAGATATTAAGACTTGTTTTCAAATAATATGTTTTGAATTATGTTTTGTTTTTCTTGCACATTTGCCAGTTTGGGTAAGAAAAATACACTTAGCAAAGCAAAGATGTATTCTATGTAAACAAATCTTAATTTTGCTTCTCATGTGAATGTATCTTGTTTTAAGGATGTTTTGATATTTTTACTGGGATATAAGACAAAAACACTGATTGGAAAAATGAATTTTGCAGTGTAGAGTGGGACATTTTATCGATCAAGAATTGATTAGATCATGAAAAGTGATATTTCTGTTGCAGGTTGTTGTAGGAGAGGGGTCATTATAATTTGATGAAAGATTCACAAGATATGTTTTTAATTTGGAAAAATGTACACTAATGAATCATTTATAATAAGACCTGGAACATGGATTAAAGGAATATTTCACCCAAAATCGAAAATTCTCTCATCATTTACTCACCCTCATGCCATCCCAGATGTGTATGACTTTCTTTCTTCTGTAGAACAGAACTGAAGATTTTTAGAATAATATCTCAGCTCTGTTGCTCCATACAGTGCAAGTGAATGGTGGCCAGAACTCAGAAGGTCAAAAAAGCACATAAAGGTAGCAGAAAAGTAATCCATATGACTCCAGGGGTTAAATCCATGTCTTCAGAAGCTATATGATAGGTGTGGGTGAGAACCAGATAAATATTATGTCTTTTTTTACTATAAATCTCCACCTTTGACCAGCCCCAACCAGTAGGTGGCTAAATGTGAAAGTTACTTCCACACCAGAATGTGGAAGTGAAAGTAAAGATAAGATTTTCAGTAAAAAAAGGACTTAAATATTGATCTGTTTCTTACCCACACCTATCATATCACTTCTGAAGATATGGATTTAATCACTGGAGACTTATGGATTACTTTTATGCTGCCTTTATGTCCCTTTTGTACCTTCAAATATCTGGTCACCATTCATTTGCATTGTATGGACCTACAGAGCTGAAATATTCTTCTTGAATATCTTCGTATATGTTTTGCAGAAAGAAGAAAGTCATACACATATGGAATGGCATTAGGGTGAGTAAATGATGGGAGAATTTAACATACATACATTGCACCATTTTAAGAAGCCATGCACGTAACTGCCTGTAGAAACCAAGATCTAGCTGCAGGATACAAAAACTTTGGAGGCTGGAAAACTCTTTTAAGCCTCAAAGCTGACTGGGGCTACTTGTGTTATTTACTTTCGCCAAACAGAGGCACCACATGGAGCTTAAATCCACCCTCTTCCATGCTCTCTGGTCTGCAGATGAGAAGTAGGCTGAGGCCTTGAAAAAATCCCCGAAGCCCTTTGCATCAGCGGTGTGGCTGGAGACAAGAAATGCTCTCAAGGACCAAGAACTTTAATGATATGTTTGCCACTGCAACTGCTTGCAAAGAACTGACCAGCCTCAGCCTACAAGGGTGCCAAGGGGGGAGTTTCACATCCTGTTAGAAGACGTATGAAATTTGGCTCATAATTTCTGGCATTTCCATCAAAAAACCTTGGTATACCGAGCAAGTAAGCTCGTTCCAAATGCGAATATTCTCTTATTACCGGTTGGCCAAAAACATGTAATTTTAAGGGGAGAGATCTGAAATAACATCTTTCACAAATTTGAATTATGAATGTCATTAGTCATCTTCTTTGGCTATAGGAGTGTTGAAAGGAAGTGTAAAATCTGTCAATGTAATTAAGAAATGCTCACCCCAGCTGATGTCTTTGGATAAGTTTTGCTATTATGATGACAAATTCTCTGTGTTGAAAGCACCCACATTGTTGAGAGTCATGTGGAGGTGGATGGTTTTGACAAACATCTACCACAGGCTTTTAAAACAAAACAATAAGCAATGTTCAGTAGAGGACAGGGACAAAGAATCAACTCTAAATGTTCTAGAACATTTTAGGGGTGTTCATACAGGATGTGTTCTTGCATCCCTCTTTGCTGTTTTTAAATTGTTTTTCAATGTTAACATCTGCAAGATAGACGACTTTGACCTCTGCAACACATCTTGCCATTTTTATCAGTGTCTCCAACAAAATCTCATGACAACTGGTAATAATTTGTATGAGATGCCAAAATCGTAAGATATCGTACACTGTAAAAAGAACACTGTGAAATGTACAGTAACTGGTTGGCAGCAATTAGCTAGTAAGTTGCTGTAGTACATTACACAATATGCTTACTGTAAATTTAATCGCAGTACCTATAAAATACTGTAATTGATATTCCGGTAATAATCACAGTACTGTAATTGTCATCAGAGTTATAGGATACTGTATTTTTTATCACAGCAAATATTATACTACTGTAAGAGCCATTACTGCATTAATTTTAATACTGTAAATTAATAACTGTAAAATAATTACATACTGTAAAATGAAGACACTGTTTTTGTCACAAAAATGACATTTATTGTATAACTTCATTCAACTTTCAACATTTTAAATTTGAAAATACAAAGGCACTAAACAGATTTTATTTTGTATTTTTCATTTTGTCAATATTTTTCATTTTGTAAACATTTTTTATTTTACAAACAACAACAACTTTCCTGAACATACAAATCCTTCCTCTTCTATCAAGTTACCCTGACAATGTAAACTGCATGGCCTGAAATTATTTTGTTAATCTTTCATGCATATTTAGAGAGTTTTAAAATGATTGATTTACTGTTTGAGGAGTTTTAGTTCATTTGACTGTACATCTAGAGATAAATATAAAAGAAAGAAAAATTAAAAAAAAAGGGAAGGAGTTGTTAATCATAAAGATGTGTGCAAGTCCTCTATTGTTTTACATTTGCTTTCTGAGACTCATTGACAGTCACATGTATCCTAGTAACATTGATTCAATGTAAAAAAACACAAAAACATCACTTTGTAGAAAACTCTGTCACACAAGATATTTTCAAGTGATTTTTACAAACAAAACAGTAAAATCCAAACACTGGAAGTGATTAAAATGTTCAGTTAAAAGTGGAAATTTATAAAAACACAAATAAAATATGAACCAAAAACTGTAGAATTTAAAAAAATAAAATGTCTAAGACTGACTTTATTATTCCTGAACTGGATTCTGCTTCCTAAACTTTATTCTTCTTCCTAGGCTGGAGTCTTCTTCCCTGCAGAGGAAGGAATTTGTTACTAATGTAGAAATTTATAGGTAAGACTGATCGCTCTATGACCATTTTTGTTGACTCATTACTTCCCAGTAGAAATACCACAATATGTTTTTACTACTGATAACTCTACATAAAAGGGCAGTAGCATGGTACAACAGTACACACACTCACACTTACACATTAGCTGGTTTAGGTTCTGTGTGGTTTCGATTCATGTGTGTCTATAATGCACAAAATGTCTTGAAACTGCAAGGACACTTGGACACTTTAAATTTGCATGGATTCTGTGTACTTTAACATTCTTGAAATATATCTAGGGATTGTGTCTGTAGAGAAACAACATTGTTTGCACTTGAAAAACATATTGTATGCATAGTAGTTAGTTCCTGTATGTAGCTGAAATGATTGTTGTGGTTTTCTTTTCTGCGGCTAAGAAATGAGCCAAATGGTACAAAAATGAACCTGTGAGAGTTAAAAATTGGGGGAAAAAATCATAATACAGTGGAATGTATTATGCTTCCACGAGACGGGAGACCCCTGTATGCTCAAGTTAGGCTTACGACAATCTATCTTACAGTGCTACTGCAGTCTGTCCTGCGATGAAGCTCAGAAAAAACATGATCCTATCAAAAATGTTATGCTATTTAAAGTCTTACCCGTTGTTGCGTTTTGTTTCGCCTCGGCCCGCTTCAGTACTTGGTAACCCATGCCTCACGGTAGCTAGCAAGAGAAAAACGAGTGACAAGCTTCTCCAAACGGAGCTAGCTAGCACACCAAGACACACACCTGCATGCGGACACACACACACAATTCCAATTTAACTTTTATCCAATAATGTTAATGTAACTGATGACGTTATCAACTAAATGTCACCAGATAACAAAATCTATCAAAATTGAATGTGCAAATAGTTTCTTTTGGTAATATTATGCACACCAGCTTACTAGCTAAGGAGGGTGCCTCTCTCTACTTCTCTCTCCAAGTGCATGCTTAAAGTTAAACACTTTACATAAGGAAACTATGCTAAATTAATTTAGCATTGCAAAATAATGAGCAAAGTTACCTTGCCGAAGTCAAAGGCTGAAGAAAGTGTGGAATCTTGTCAGTAAGCTGTTGCAACAATATAGTGGGAAGAAATGCAGGTGGCCATCAGCATAACATTATACTCCCATCATTTGTGTAATTGTTAACGTATGGAGGATATAAACATGTTGGGTCCTCATCTGTTTGCGTGATAATAAAAACTAGAAAACGTTTGTGTTGGAAATAATGCAAAGTGTACCATCAGCAAATAATCAGACAGATTATTGTTTCTACTGCTGAAAAAAAAAATCCCGCTCAAAATTACTGTATTGTGATTCACAGGAAAACTATATTTAATGTAGAATTCACCCGCCACAGAAATTTGACTATGATGCTTTGCAGATCTACAGCAACATGCTGTATACAGGTTCTGCAGTAAGCATTTGTTCATTATACAGTAATAATGCTGTGAAAACTACACTGTAAAAAATGTCTGTAATTTGAATAGTAAAAGACTATAAAAATGCTACAGAAAAAAAAAAAAAAACGTTAATTGATTCATGAGTATTAAAGGAATAGTTCACCCAAAAATGAAAATTTGCTGATAATTTACTCACCCTCAGGCCATCCAAGATGTATCTGAGTTTCTTTCTTCATCAAAACAGAATTTAAGACTTTTTAGGATTTCATTTTAGGTCTCCTCCTCTAAACAATGCAAGTGAATGTACTCCATTTTAATTAATTAATTAATTAATTTTCTAATTAATTTTCTTTATTTAGCACACATTATACATTTGCACATATACAGTGAAATTCTTCTTTTTTCACATATCCCAGCTAGGCTGGGGTCAGAGTGCAGGGTCAGCCATGATATGGCGCCATGATATGGCAATGACAGCTGCCAGTTTATTTATTTATTTATTTATTTTTTTTGTAAAAACAACAGGACTTTTTCTTTTTTTTTACAGTGTACAGAACTTTGTTACAGTGTACGACTTGGCTTGTGTGAAAAGGTACGACATTTATTCACATACAGACTAACCAATCAGCAAATAGAAGCATAATTTAGCTAGCCTCCAATCCAACACTTTATATCAGAAAGGAAATGTCAGTAAAAAAAAAGAAAAATGTATTACCCATTCCATATTTATTTATACAATACAAATGACTGATGTATGTCAATAACCTGTAACACGCTTCCATCATCTTTTTCCAAACCCTAAGTTTTTTTTTTGTTTTTTTTTGTCCATTGTACACAAAAGTTATTTTTCTGTTAAAATCCGTTTAGGTTTAGGGTTTGGGTAAGTGATTAGACTTTATGGTTAGATTTAGGTTTGGTTTAGGGGTTAAATGTAGGAAAAATCTGGATAAAATTGTCCATTGTTTCTTTTCTCTGAGCCAACTTGTAAGATTTCTTATGATTTTGCCATCTCATACTAATTATTATGACGTGTCATGATAACAGATTTGTTTCTCATGCCATGAACGTGACATTATTAAGACTGTCAAGACTGTTATTAAAATTAATAAGACAGAATGTGTCAAATTAGAAAAAAATTTAACATTTAAAAACCTGCGTTTTATTACATATTGTTGCACTGCATTTGCCTGTTTTTGTACGCATGCATACTGTGTAAACAGTCTCTTAGTTACTGTATGTAGGACTGCAGTTTTCTAGAACCAATTCAAGTTCAAGAGAGGATGTAGAGCATATCAAAAAAGCCATTTAGATGTGTCAAGCCTGGTATGAGCTTCTACGGGTCACTATCAGACCAGCAAAGACCCTGTCTCACTATGACTTCAGCAAAGTCTCCTTACCTAACCCCCAGCTAATTTTCCCTTTGCTCGGGGCTACTTCCATTCCGTTGCTCTAATCCTGGCACCAACGGATGGTCAGAGCCCCAGTTAATGCTCATGTCCTATTCTTTCTCTCTCCCTCCCTCCCTTCCTCTGTCTGAAATCAGTCTCAGAAGATTCAACCCAGCTCCCTGTGTGCCTTCTCAGTACATTTTGCTGTCTCTCCTTTTCAAGGTGCTCCACATTTGCCGAGACCTGACTCAGGAGCTGAACAGCTCCAAGGTCGCCAACCTATTGGGTCCCCAGGGAACATCTTGTGTGCCCTTAAGGGTAAACAAACCTTAAGATATAAATAACCTCAGTCAAAAGCACGGTGGGCTTCATTGCCATAGTTATGAATAAATCTCTCCCCACTGAAGACACATGCTAATCTGTTCGCCACATCTCTTTGATGCAGAAGACGAAACTCGAGGCAGATTATTTAAAGCGCCAAAGATGCAGTTTTAATCCCCATCCCGCCATCACTGACTGGATACAGCAGTTAGTATGAGGTCAGTCCAGTACTTGCAAAGAGTACTAGCAAAGCTGTGCAGCATGCTTCCTAAGGGTATTACTGGGTTTGATGAAAGTAAAGAAATCTGCCTAAACTCCTCAAGAGATTCAGCAGAACTCTTCAAATAATAACAGGCTTTTTAAAGTTGTGATGCGACACTCCGGCACAATGCCACGTCAATGGATATACATATATACAAATAGACACCGTGCATTTCAAAGAAACGAATGAACACTTTTGCACATAGTTTTACCAAATCATCATCATTCTTGGCTAAATGAGATGATGGTACGTCTTTGCCCCCCAGTGGTTCCTAAGCAAACTACATTGTCTCCAGTTTGTGTACACTGTAGGAAGATGTGCCACTGCAGTGCTGAAAAATAGAGAATTCATATGTTTTGCTTTTCATATTAATATTAATAAGTATTGCTATTCTACTTCAAGTGGAAGAATGCAGAACAAGGCCTTCAGAAATGTGCTGTATGTCAGGTAGAGGCAAGTTTATTTGTATAGCACTTTTCACAATACATATTGTTTATAAATGTGTGCCTTAAAGGGATAGTTTATGATATGAAAAATCTGTCATTTACCCTCATATAGTTCAAAACCCACACTTTCTTTTCTTTATTCAGAGTGCTAGCCTCAGTCATTTTTCACTTTCATTGCATTTTGTTTTCCCATACATTGAAAGTGAAGGCTATGGTCAAACACTATACTTTTGAGAAAAGAGGCAATTCAGCCAAGTCATCCTTTACATTTAACCCCTTTAATCCAAATTTTCCTTTTTTCCCCCCAGCTATATGAAGACATGTATTTTACTCCTAGTATGGCACAATGAAACTAACAAAATACGATTTTCTTACACACACACACACACACACACACACACACACACTTGTTGTTTGCATGCGGCTATCCTTATGAGGACTCTCCATAGACGAATTGATTAACCCCACCCCTAAACCTAACCCTCACAAAAAACTTTCTGCATATTTACATTTTCCCAAAACAAAAACAACAACAACAACAAAAACATAGTTTAGTATGTTTTTTAAGCTATTTGAATTATGGGGACACTAGAACTGTCCTCATAAACCACATTTATAGCATAATACCCTGTCTGTAACCTAAAACAATGTCCTTGTAAACCACACAAACCCCCTTTTTTTCACTGATTTGCAGTTGTGGGGGAAAAGGAAGTGATAAACCAAGAATACATTATTATAATTACTTTTTTCTAAAAGCATTTTTTTTATTTACTTTGTTTCATTTATTGTAAAAATACTTTCAAATCTGCAGGTTTATGAAGGGAGTCAATCAGTCACACTGGTCACAACAGTGACCGCTTACATGTTTATTTGTCCTGTGAGTATGAATTACATACCAACAATATACCCTTTAAATATTATATGTACCAATATGCTATTGTATGTGTACTTTGACAGGCTTTGCTTGCTTTCTTTGATGCAGTTTTGATACAGACATAATCTTTCAGACGGGCACAGTGGAATTAAATGGCTCTGGTCATGTGACTGTTTGCACCACTCATGTAAAAATGTTCACATGAAACCAAGACAGCTTGCACTTTCATTTATAGTTGACAACTCCGTGTATAATACATCAACAACTGTTTGTAGACCCTCTAAATTTGTATCTAAATTTCAGCCACAAATGTAACTATACACTTTTCTTTTAAATGAATTGTTCACCAAAAGATAAACTCAAACAAATCTTTTTAGAAGAATATCTCAGCTATGTTGGTCCATACAGTGCAAGTGAATGGTGGCCAGAATGTTGAAGCTCCAGAAAAGTCATCAGTAAGACTAAAGAGGTTTAATCCATGTCTTCTAAAATGATCTAATCGATTTTGGGTGAGAACAGACCAAAATACAACTCCTTTTTCACTCTAAATCTTGACATCAGCAGTCTCCTTGGCGAGCGTGATTTTCTTGACACATCCTAGTGCCATCTACTGCCCAGCACATGTGTCAATCGCTAGGAAAAGTAATCGAGCTTTAAATCATGATCATGCCTACAGACTGCAATGGCAAAATGTATGGTGAAAAATGAGTTTTTCTTTGGTCTGTTCTCACCCAACATTGATTGGATCACTTCAGAAACATGGATTAAGCCACTGGAGTCATTTGGATAACTTTTATGCTGTGATTTTTTGAGCTTAAAAGTTTTGGTCACAATTCACTTACATTGCATGGATCAGCAGAACTGAAAAAGAAAAACTTCATTTGTGTTTAGCAGAAGAAAGAAAATCATACACATCTGGGATGACATGAGGGTGAGTAATTAAAATGTACTTGGTGAACTACTCCTTTAACAGTGCTAAAGTATATATATATATATATATATATATATATATATATATATATATATATATATATATATATATATCCAACTAAGAAAAACATCAACATTTTCAGATCAGAATCAAGTTAAAACTGAGCTTAGGCAGGCTTCAGGTTGTACTGTCAGTTAGAGAGTTAGATGTAAAGTCTAGATTGATTTTAACTGCAGGAGTATCATTCATGAATCGATGTGAGATATAATATACGACTAAAGGTGTGGTAACAGGTTCCCGATTAGCTTCTTAAAAATCTCAAATGGCATTGACGAGCAATGTTAGACTTATAAGCACACTAAAAATTTTACTTTTTTAAAACCTTTATGCTATTCCTGCAACAACTTAATGACAATTAGACAGCAGCACATAATGGACTGCAGCAGAACAGCAACAAGGATACCAATTATTGGGGGGACAATTTGGCCATATCTGATTATTGGTGGAGACTTGTCCCCCTCAATGTATATTGCAGTTACAGCCCTGATCTACTGTATCATAGTGGTTGGGGCAGTCTAATAATTCACAAATCTGAAATAAAGGCATGGACGCCACACAGTTGGTAGTTATGTAATACATTATGCAGCTTAAATTAGTCAAGGGATAGCACCCCTGGCTCACGTCTAACAATTAGTGCATTCTGCTTCTCCATTAAGGGCAGATGAAAGGCAGGGAATGATGGGTGTGAAATTCAAATGGCCCACTCCAGTAGAAAGCAGAGCTGTCTGGCAATCTCACAGTTGGTGATTTACATGGAATTATCCCACAGCTGGCCTAATTGGGTCAAAGACCTGTAGGCTGTAACAGTTCCCAACATACCTTGACGCATTAATACACTGTTAAACAATATTCACGCTTGAGCGAGAGCTGCGATTAGGTAGAGGGACCATGATGAATTCTTTGATAAGAGGTCTATGCATTCGCAATTTAATGAGATTGCTCTTGGCCTTTGGTTGTAGCAGTTTAATGTTTACTCATACACACCTCAGTACACAATAATACTTTGTGTACAAACATGCCACAACCTGGGAGGAATACAATGGCATATAACAACAGGCAATAATTTTGCACAGTGCGGTTCCTTTGATTTAAATGGGGTGGGGGGGGGGGGTGGCTTCCAAAATACAGTTTGTGACAACTGGCTAACCATAGGTGGCTTGATTGAAATAACTGCTGTTTTCAACATTTGATATTTCTTTCAGGAAAATTCAGTTCTTTAGAAATTGAGTTTGGATGCTGCAGACTGTAATAAATTCTGCCTTTCACATGATAAGCACTTTTTATTACAATGTAATTTGAAAGTTATTATTATAATTACATGTTATTGGTTTTACTGTTATCTGTGCTAATAACAATGTACTTGAGAAATAGTAAAAATAATATACTTGCAATACACATATATTCTGTTCATAAACAACCAATGTGCACAGAAAAACAGCTTTGAAACACACCATTTGCTAGTAGTTTTCTTGTTGTCAACAAAGGCTTGTTTTGTCATTCTGCTACATTTTGACCTGTACAGCAAACATGGCAGATTACAAATCTCAAGAAGAGATCTAAAATTGACCATTTCTAGAGTTAAGAGGACAAGATTTCAACATGAACAGGAAGGTTTGATTCCCAAGCTGTGAAATGATGAGTTTCTCTTTGTAGGTATACAGTCTTTCAGACAACATCTCATAGAGATAATAGCATTGCAGTGGAAAGTAAATGGAGTTTGTTAAAGCAGGTGACAGCGTGGGGTGACCTTATCATAGTGTGATAAAGAGGAAATGGGGACAGAAATCAAAATAGCAGCGAGGCCCACCACAGCTGATGCTCATTGCAATGGATGCAGAAATACTTAGGGGATGTTTTGATTTGGGAAGGGGGGTGTTTCTTGGCATTGGGGTGATGGTAGGGAGTGTTCTTATTTGTTATTGAGTGGAAAGAAAATGCCACCCAGACCAGTACAGGATTCTTTTAGTTTTGCTTGGCAACATGAAAACCCTTTTGCACACAGCTCATGGGTTTCCTCTTGCAAGAGAGATTTTTCATTTTCAACACTGTGCATGCACTAACAGTTTGTTGAACATTTAATACTGTATTTCATGAAAGGTGATGTGTGTCATTTTTTCAATGTTAAAATACTTTCTCCTGGCCCAGCATTATTATTAGTATGCCCCAATGAAAAGTGTAAACATTGTGACTCTGAAGTGAAAAAGCAACATTGGATCAACCTATGGCATGATTTTATTTCTTCTTTTTGTCTGATCAATGGCAGATGGAGTAGGTTTTTGGGAAAACTGTTTAAAAACAATAACTTCTTTAATTTCTTCAATTTGCTGATGCAAGTGGAGCAAACATTACACTTAAAATAATATTTCTAAGATTTGCACATCTCAATTTCATTACAAATTTACATCAAATTAAATTAATGTTTTGAAGTAATCTTTAACAAAATAAAAAAATAAATATTTATTTCTTTAATATTTTGAAAGGTTACACAATTTAATTTAATGTGTAAATCTTAAAAATAGGATAAACAATGACACTTTATTGAACAAAGTAGTTTTATTTATATTACATCTGTTAATTCAATGTGATTCCGTTAGTACTAATAGGTATATATACTGTATGTAAAGTGAGATTCTAACACACATGCATTTGCTTACATTTGCAAAGACATTGAAACAATACTGACATAGTGACAGCATCTAAAACATAAATCTTTTATGTGTGAACTACTTTAGAGACATACAAATCTTTACGAATCCTTCTTGAATCCATGAATACTGAAACTTTGGAAGTAATCGGTTAGTTTTATTGTATTTATAATCAATGAGATTAATTGAATTTTCAATATCATAACATTTAATGCAGTTGATGCATTGATCCAATCAGACATCATAACTGTTTACGATCAGTGTTGTATTCAACTCATTTCAAAGAATTTCATCACTTTAAAAGGGCATTCAGTAGTTCTCTAGCTAGCATTAGCATTGCTCTTCTTCATGTATATTAAGTACCGATACGACAGTGGTGTTAGACGCTGTACTGCCATCTATCGATGTGGATAAGCATGATCGTCTCTGCTGCCCCTGCCAGCTTTGGAATATCATTTGCATCTGGAAAATGTCAGAGCTTGAGGTAATTTCTAAAGTTATTTATTACTACTATAATATAATTGCTTTGCCTAAAAACAAATGTCAGAATTCAAGCGAACAGACTTCTACAGTTAAGGACAAATTAATAGTGTCCCTCATATCAATAATCTTTGGAGACTGTTTATGTTTCACGTTATTGCAACATGATCACATGGGAAGTCAGCATGCTGTTTCAGAAAGTTCTGGTACCCTAGGATCGGCAACAGTATGCCGACTCATTGACATGCCCTATCTGACAAATTGGAACAGCTCAACAACAATTACTTTCCCTCGTGGCACGACTGGTAGCGTGTTGCTTCAGTTTCATGGGAGACCACAGTTCAATCCCCATTCAAATGAGAATGTAATCATGTTTGTATAAATAATCATGAGCATGATAATGAGGTTGCATTTTTACTAATGGTTAGGGTTAGATTTGGGTTTTGGTTGGGGGGGGGGGGGGGTAGATTAAATAAAATAAGCATTCCTCTTCACTGTTTTACACCCTGTTCAGCTGAAAACAATTCTTTTTACAACTGGCTTCTGGTGATCTCCTGGATATAAATGGATGTCACACTTGTTTATATGCTCTGAAACACTTACTGCTTTAACCTATGGAGGCAGTGTTTTCAAATTCGGTCAACGTATACCGATTTCGGCTAAAGAAAAATCGGCCCACACTTGCCGAATTTTATGTGAGATCAGGCTGGTTATTTCTAAAGACAGTTATTACTTTTATTAGAGAACTGCTAAGTGTGAAATATACCTCAATTATCTAGCGATACAGAATGTTATGGTAAAGGAAATATTAGAATTGTTTTTGATTATCAAATTTAGCATGTCCATGAATACTGTATTTAAAGAACACGTTTTGTTTCCAAGCAAACAAATATCATGGTACAGCTTTATGCTGTATTTGCAAAAACAGTAGCAAACTGCAAATTTCAGCTACAGCAAGATACTGTTAATTTTACAGTAACTTGCTGGCAACCCTGCTGCCAGTTCTTTATTGTTTTTTTACGGGAACATTTTTAACAGTGTACGAATAGAATAATAATAAGAATTAATTATTAAACAGAGTAGATTTAATTTATATTACACATGTTAATTTATTGTTTTACTTAATCTCTAAATAGCCATTTTTTTTTTTTTTTTTAAGAAATGTTAAAAATTATAAAAAATTGCATAAATTCTAGTGACATACTTAATTTAACTGTCAAACAATGCCTCTGAGTTCTAAGCATCCACTCCCCTCTAAACAGGCCCCGGGCTACAGTGACACTGAGTAACTTGCTTCCTAGAAGAAAGTTTGAGGAACACTCTCTTTTCTGTCTCAGAGTCGCTCAGCTCTCACAGAGCACAGTGGGGTAAGAGCTACAGGCACTGGGGGGATCAGCTTGACATAGACAGTAAACTGGTGGGAAGGAGGTATCAGAGGCATGTAGTCCTGGAAACCCAACTAGAGAGGTGATGGAATTCAGGCCCCCCTCCAAGCTTGTGAAACTTGGAGAGAGATGAGATTTGCTCAGTTGCTCAAACCAGATTTTGGTCTCTTGGTCTGAACACTATTGCATGTGTACTGGTATATAAATGGTGGAAGAGGGCAGGGGATATGACTCAGTGTCCATAACAGACAGGCAGCATATATACACAGTGTATATATATATATATATATATATATATATATATATATATATATATATATATATAGTCAAATGAAAATGAGTTCTCGAATGACCCTCTCCCAGACTGTGATTGATGTGTTCATTTTAACTGTCGCCTGTAGTCAATTTTATCACGGTTAAAAAAAATGGTAGCAAATCCAAGTGTCTTTTAGAAGAGACAGCTGAATGCAACAATGCTGGTCTCCAAAATAAGTTCAAGAATGCTTCACACACTAAAATGAATTATTATCTTTACAATTTAATCATTGTCTTACAAACATATTAAATTATTTATTGAATAAACATGAACAGTATGTAGCTAGATCATGTTTGGCATATGTACATTTATTGTAATGCTGTGTTATAAACTTAGGTTAATTCACCCAAAAATGAAAATTCTCTCATCATTCACTCACCCTCGTGCCATCCCAGGGGTGTATGACTTTCTTTCTTCAGTAGAACACAAATACTATGCAAGTAGATGGTGATCAGCACTTCAAAGCTCCAAAAAGCACATACAATTGTAGTAAAAGTAATCCAAAATGACTCCAGTAGTTAAATTAATGTCTTCTATATCAATATGATCACTTTGGGACCACAGATAAAGAAGGATTTTGGATTCATATGTTGTTGTTTTTTCTAGATTTTATATGAACGAAAAGACACAAATTCACCCGTTTTCTCATTGGAAATAGGTCAAATTCAAAATATCACTGTCCTGGTCACAAAAGCAAAGTTTGTGGGGAATAATAGCCATTTTTTATACTTTTGAGGCATAAGCAATTAGGAAATAACACTTACTACCCAGGAACAAATATTGTGTTACATAGTGTTATTAAGCGTGCCATTGGTTATCTAGGTTTTTGATTTTATACAGTAACTAAAACAACTATATTGTTCTGATTTTCAGTGCAACCTTTTATGTAAACTTTGCAAAATTCAACTTCAAGAGAAACTTCTAAACAGTAAACAGTAGTTTGCAGAACAGAAAAATCTCAAATGCATTAATGAAAAATAATTTAGATTTAATGAAATTTAAATGTCATCTAGGGAGAAATAGCACAAAAGTCCTGACAAATATGCACACACTTAGTCAAACGCACACTCTTAAAATAGGACCTATCAATCACAGCCAGCCCTCCGGTGTCAGTTTAGACCAAAGTCAGGCTTGAGTCGGGCAGTCATTGCTGGTTCTTAATTACTTTTTATTGATAGGAAGGTAAACACTGATAACAACAAATGGGGACAAAGGTCTAAATCTAAATGTCAGTAAATGCTTTGCTAACATTTTGATGCTTGTAACTGACTAACAACAAGACAAGAAGTTTGATGCTCATCCAAGATATATAAAGAATCAACAAAATATTCAGAGGAACATGACAGAGAGCAGCTGTGCTAATCGTACTGTAATAATAATAATAATAATAATAATAAAATAATAACAAATAAAAGCAACATGTGCCAGCAACATGAAAGTGCATGGAAAAACATGAAAACACATGCCAGAAGATGTCACTGTAGTGCAAGATAAATGGCTGTAAGAAAACGACAGGAATGCAAATGGCAAATTAAAACCCCAGTATGTCATTCT
This sequence comes from Myxocyprinus asiaticus, assembly GCF_019703515.2. Classification (NCBI taxonomy): domain Eukaryota; kingdom Metazoa; phylum Chordata; class Actinopteri; order Cypriniformes; family Catostomidae; genus Myxocyprinus; species Myxocyprinus asiaticus. The sequence continues at coordinate 12,667,468 of NC_059385.1, read as the reverse complement.
CCTGTTTTTCAGCTGTAAACACCAGTATGTCAAGATTTGTCCTTCTGATTATCACAAACACCCCTCCACTTCTCTCACTCCTCAGAGAGCCATCAGAGGAAGCATCGCTGGCAAGCTGCTCACAATTGATTATGTGTCTGCTTTTAATGGATATGGGGATGATTAACAGTCTCATATCTCCTGCAATAAAAGGCAAGCTTGGTGTGCACTGATAGATGGGAAGTTAAGCACTGGAGAGAAAGCAAAAGGTAGCTCACTGCTGTCATCGTCTCTGCCAATAGATTCCACATAAACTGGTGCAGGGTTGCCAAAACAAGCTTGCTTCATTCATCAACAGCTCTAATTAGGTTGTCGAAAGCACTTATTACATTGAGAGCACAAACCGCTCAATCCAAATGGGAGTGAAAGCTATTGATGGTGGCTATTGCAAATTCAGAATTATTAAAACTACAGGAATGCCAAATTAACTCAATTGTAACAAACTTGGCAACAGTCTCAGTGCATAATTGTGTGCTCCATGTACAATGAGGGCAAACTAAATATATTGCCAAGCTGATTTAAAAAAAAAAAAAGAAATAAGAAAAAGAAAAATCGTATCCATTATCTAATCATGTTATAAAAAAAAGTAGTGGCAAATTAAGTTAGATTAAGTTAGTTGATTTGTGTGAGGCTCAATTATATAACAGTTCTTCTTGATGAGCCACTTCCAACAACGCACTAGACATCCAGAAGAATTACTCTGAGGTGCTCATATTCTTACCTGTCTCAGGCCTGACATTATCAATGTGAGGAAGAACTACTTTGATGCAATCAGCCATGACCATCTGGCTGTGAATATAAAGATTACACCTACCTAGCTTAATTTTTTTGTTCTGCACTAATGTGAACATTTACCTTTACTGGCTTACTTTGGCTTCCTACTTCTACCTCTGGCCAAGGACAATCTAGGGGGGAGAACTATGGAGGAAAGGCAAGAAATCTTGGGAGAAACCAAGGCTCAAAGAGGAATATTGTCTAATTGCAGAGATGGCACAACCTCACAAAAACTCAGTGGTTAGCCTTAAAAGAAAAATGGCACATAATTCCTGAGAAACACTGTTGATATTCAAACTCAACTGCCAAAACAAGCACACCCCTCCCTTCAGTGCTCCTTTGGAAGCTCTGCCCTCATCTTATCGTAATCCTTATTTTTTAGTTTATATTCATCTGACATTTTTCTCTTGGTCTGTTTCTCAGCCATTTGTCCTCCTTGGAGTTTAGAAAGTTAACATCAGCCAGATTCGCCATCTCCTCTTATAATGAAATTCCCTCTTGCTCTGCCCCCACCCCCCATCCTGTGCACACACAAGAACCACCCCCTGTTGCTGATTGGCTGGAGTCGTGTTGTGTGGATCAGTCCAATCCACTTTGTTTTTGTCCCATTTACAGAGCTAGGGCTGTGTACAAATACTAGATTTTTTTTCAGCCCACCCACAGAATGGACAGCTAGCAGACTATGAGGAGATATTTGCTCAGTCAGCAACTTTTGTTGCATATTGTTGATTACCAAAAAAATAAAAATAAATAAATAAATAAATAAAAAAATAAAAAAAAACAAAAAAACAAAAAAACAAAAAAAAAAATATATATATACTGTATATACTGTATATATTATATATATATATATATATATATATATATATATATATATATATATTTCCACTCATCCCTCATTTATTTATAAATATATAAAAAACAAAAATCAAGGTTACAATAAGGAACTTACAATGGAAGTGAATGGGGCCAGTCCATAAACGTAAAAATACACATTGTTTTAGAAGTAAAGAAAAAAAAATTTGTGTGATAAAATAAGTGCTTTACCGGCATTAAGCCATTTACCACATTACAGGATGTACTGGCATTACGTCGTCATCATAACAATGACATTGTATTATTGCATATAACTTTACACATAAATGGTTAGTAAGTGATTTTAACATACTAAAATCATCTACCACCCCTGGAGTTCGCTAGTTCGCTAGTTCGAATCCCAGGGCGTGCTGAGTGACTCCAGCCAGGTCTCCTAAGCAACCAAATTGGCCCGGTTGCTAGGGAGGGTAGAGTCACATAAGGGTAAGGGAGGGTAACCTCCTCCTGGTCACTATAACGTGGTTCATTCTCGGTGGGGTGCGTAGTGAGTTGAGCGCAGATGCCGTGATGGATGGCGTGAAGCCTCCACACGTGCTATGTCTCCGTGGCAACGCGCTCAACAAGCCACGTGATAAGATGCGTGGGTTGATGGTCTCAGACGCGGAGGCAATTGGGATTCGTCCTCCACCACCCGGATTGAGGCGAATCACTACGCGACCACGAGGATTTAAAAGCGCACTGGGAATTGGGCATTCCAAATTGTGTGAAAAAAAACAACAAAAAAAACATACTAAAATCATGTTAACACATATTGGGGGGAATTCACTTAGAATGAATGGCACCTGGTAAAAGTGGTGATTATTTGCACATGCTGTCTGCACTGGTTTAGTGACACAAGCGACAGCGTCTGTTGGTGACAAGATGTGGGCATGTCCAGTGACACAACGAAGTTGAAAAAAGTAACTTTAAAGGTGCACTCAGTAATTTTTTGAAGTATGTTAAAGTGGCTTACATTGGCTTACACTGACACCTAGTGGCCTGGAGGCTGTATCATTCAAGTGCTGTATGATACTGTAGTTTTCAGATACCAATGGCATTGTAGAAATTCTCTATGCACAGTAAGCCAGGATTAATTCAATCCATGACTGAAAGTGTCCAATAACAGGTCAGTTACTGAGAATAAGCGAGTAGTATTCAGCTGGTCATGTGATGCTAACATGGCCACCCCCATGAGTGCGCCCCTGCCCCATGAAGAATAAAAGAGCTTTTATAAGATGGCTGCTACTACCAGACCTCTGTGGATATGTATGGAGCCATCCTTTGATGAAATACTGGAATAAACTTTTTAATAAAAGATTAAATATTAAATCTGTGAGGTGATTGAAATGATTGAAAGGGAATCTTTAAAACTAAATTGGCCCACTAAATTTTGTCTGAGCCACAAACACGCTCGAAGATCAGAAGTTGCATCATGTTTGCTTTTATAATATTAGAGTGTCCAGCAGTAAGAACAGCCACTAGCGATTAATAGTACAGCAACTAGCATCCTGAAACAATCAAATCCCTGGTGGTGTGAACAGGGCTTTAAACTTAAACAAGTAATGTCTACACATTCCCATATAGCCCTATATAGCCACATTCTGCAGTGTATAATGCTGATGGAAGACTTCAATATTAATACATAGAGTATGCATTCATTATTTTGTTTATCCAGCAGGAGAATGGGCTCCCCACGCTGAGTCTTGATTCCTGCCAAGGTTTCTCTTTCATCTATTGAACATCTTAGGGAAATTTTCCTTGCCATTGTTGCCTTTGGCTTTCTCGAAGGTGCTTTTCAGGCACTATTCTGTGTAAAGCAGCTTTGGAATGTTTTGAATGTTTTTTTGTGAAAAGTGCTATACAAAAAATTAAATCAGACTAAACTTGATCTGAAAAAAAAAAAAAAAAAACACACAGGAAATGTGTGATTTCCCCTTCTCCATTCGGGAATACAATATACATGGGTACACACATACCCATAAGAGAGTTTAACAATGTCATTCAAAGTATAATGCAAACTACTTTTTTGTAAGTCAATTTTGTCTCGGTGCATGAAATTTGATATCAACCTACAAAACAAACACAGCTGCGTGTCATCATCCATTTGAATCTGATTCGATTTCTGATTTCATTAAAATTAAAATTATTAGAGGTGACAAATTTTGTATCCTGAGAAAGTTAAATGAAATGCACAATCAGGATTATTTCTTGAGAACAATGCTGCTCTCTAAAGAATGCCTCAATTACAGCTGATTGCTGTGAGCTGTGAGATTCATTCACTGATTACAGACAGTGGCAGCAGATGCAGAAGTCTAACCTCACATGACTGACCACTGCTGGCATGTCTAGAGGGGAATGACTGGGTGGATTAGACAGAGTCAACAGACGAAACAAACCCTTCAGCAATCCTTAGACTGGTTATAACTCTTTTAATGAGCGACCACAGTCCAGGCATTGAGCCAATTATGTGACAAATATTCTTGTGCTATGATGTAACACCCTGATATATTGTAAGGTTTCCATTGTAAAGTTAAGCCTGGACAAGTCACAATAAAAAATCTTGATTTACAATGCACATTCAGACACAAGTATGTTTTTGTTGGATGCACATGTAACCAGAGGTGGGTACTAGTAATGCTCTACATTGACTCCGTTACATTTAGAGTAGGTTAAAAAGTGGGTACTATTTACTCTCACTCAAGTACATTTCTAATGTAATTTTTTTACTTTTACTTCTTTACAATGGGCGGAGTTCCTGTCGTTACATTACTGGGTTTAATTTTAGTTAATGTGTAATTTATTGAGATTATTGAATGGGACTTTTACGAGAGTGGAAGTTCACACAGCTGTGCACGCTGCTGACACAGACTGCCACTCAAGTCATCAATGCTGCAGCATCAAACTCTTCCAAGTGAAACACTTTCTTTACTCTGCACAGTGAAAAAAATAATAGTTTCGTCATGCAATGCCTTAATTTAACACCAAGACAAGCAGATATTTCAAGATTAAAATCTCATCTTCAATTTAAGGCAGCACGCTGAGGTGAGTTGTGGATCTAATGATAACTCAGGCTTTTCTGTGTCATGTGATGGTCATTTTCAGGGTGATAATGTGACTGGGCTCTTATGACATCAGTTTTTAAGTGTACATTTTTAAATCAGTGCAGCAATATATCAGTGCGCTTTGTCCCGCATGTCATGAGCAGTATATACACATTTACTGGAAACTATTGCAGCTACTTCGGGTGGATTAATTGTATAAGTCCATGTAAACATCCAAGTTAAGTGTAAATGCCTTTTGCTCTGCCATTCGCGTGATTGACAACTGGAGCGTGAACAGACAGCATTTCTGCGCGTGCATAGCGAGGGGCGCACACATGAGAGATATGCGGGCACGAGGCGTTCGTATGGCGATGGAGAGGAGAGTGGCTGTGTCTGAAATTGTTCACTCATTCACTATTTCCTATATAGTGAATGGCAGTGAGTGCACTATATTTCAGCAGTGAGTGAACGAAATGAGTGAGTGAATTCCAACGGTGACGTATACACTGAGCGTTGGAGCTCTGGGGCTGTCGCAGAAACAACGTCACATATGAACTTTTAAAATACTTGGACCTTACTTGTTATTCTTATTAAATAATATATTAATTCAATAAACCTTCATTCTGTCATTTTTAATATATACTGTATGTTAATATAAAGAGTAATCACATTTTATCAAAGAAAGAGTACATTTTAAAATGTATCTGTATGTTTTGCCTCTCTATATGTTATTATGTTATTTTAATCAAGAAATAATTTGTCAGAAAGTAATTTAATACATTCAGCATTAAATAAAACATTGCAGAAATGAAGGAAGCAGTAAACTCCACATGGTGGACTGTGGGCAATTAACCGTTGTCAAGTGTACATCAAATGTACACTCAAAATTAGAGTGCATTGTAGGTAAGAATGAGCGAACAAAAGTAGGGAACGAGTGGCTCACTCAGACTTCAGTCCTACACTTCTATAAAATGGTGGACACTCAAAATAGTGGACTTTATAGTGGATAGGGGGTGGTTTCAGACACAGCAAGTGTTCCACATCCGGTGTTGGTGCCCTACCCACTAGGCTGCGTACTCTGCATTTAGAAAGCAGTGGTACTGCTGTACAGAACTAATGATCTAAATTCTTTCGACACTGAAAACTGTAACTACACTGAAATAAGAATCCATGCAGTACTTTAAAAGCTATGAAACAGCAAAAGTAGGCATTAATCAAGCATGATTTTGCTTTGGTTTATATTTCAGCATTATATATAATGTCCTTGTGGGACATTTTCACGTTTTCACCGTAATAATTACTAGAAGTGTTTCCAAACCTCTCTTCTTATTGACAAATTCATCCAGATCTGACAAGAGCCCTTAAAGGGATAGTTCACCTAAAAATTCAAATTCTCATTATTTACTCACCCTCATGCCACCCCAGATGTGTATGACTTTCGTTCCTCTGCTGAACTCAAATGAAGATTTTTAGATTATTATTCGAAATTAAGAGTTTCTCAGCTCTGTAGGACCATACAATGCAAGTGAATGGGTGGCAACATTTTAAAGCTAAACAAAATCACATAAGTCAGCATTAAAGTAATCCATAAGATTTGGTTAAATCAGTATCTTCAGAAGCGATGTGATAGGTGTGGATGAGAAACAGAGAAACAGACCACCTTCACATTCTTCTTCTTCTTGTGTTTTTGGTGATTCACAGAAGAATGATTTTGGAGAAGAATGTCTAGCAAAAAATGACAAATATTGATCTGTTTCTCACCCACACCTATCATATCACTTCTGAATATATGGATTTTACTACTGGAGTCTTATGGATTACATTTATGCTGCATTTATCTGCTTTTTGGAGCATCAAATTTTGGCCTACAGAGCTAAAATATTATTCTAAAAATCTTAATTAGTGTTCTGCAGAAGAAAGGAATTCATACATATCTGGGATGGCATGAGGGCAAGTAACTGATGAGAGAATTTGCATTTTGGGGTGAACTATCCCTTTAAAGTGATAGCTCAGCCATAATTTAATATTCTGTCATATTTTCCCTACCCTCATGTTGTTCCAAACCCATGTGACCCTTTGTATTATCTGGAACACAAAATATGATTAGACAGAATGTAAGGGACTGACAGTCTCAGTCACCATTCACTTTCAAAATATGGAGTAAAAAATATTCACTGAAAGCAAATAGTGACTCAGGCAAACATTCTGTCTAATATCTCCTTATTGTGTTGTATGGAGGAAAGAAAGTCATACAGGTTTGGAACAACATGCTATATTAATAATAATGTATGTTAATAATATATTAATATAATAATAATAATAATATTAATTCTGTAATACATGTTAAATGTGTATTATGTAATGGAATATAGGGGAGTTAACGTTATGTCATTTGTGAAAGTAACGAGTTACTCACTACTTGAGTACTCTTTTAACTGGATACTTTCTTACTCTTACTCAAGTAATTATTTATGTTAGTACTTCTACTTGATTCTTTTTTAAAGTAATTGTACTTTTACATGAGTACAGTTTTTGGCTACTCTACCCACCTCTGCATGAAATCGGTCATGCTCAACCCATTCCAAATGGGATTCGAACTGGTGTCTCCGGCATGGGAGGTGGACGCACTAACGAAGAGGCTAAAGGCTACCGCTTCTAGCGTCAGTCACTAGTGTGCCTCTTGAGGCTGGGGGAGTGAGGTTTACACATACCGCACAGCTTTCATGTACCAGCTGGCTCTTATTACACACACCAGTAAAATTGGTTAAAAAATAAATAAATCAATAAATGAATGAATAAAAGATTAAACCAGCCTAAGATGATTTGTGGGTCTTAGCTGGTTTATACTGGTTTACTGTATTTGGTCTCCCAACCTGGCCAGGCTTGTCTTCATCTAGTCTACCGAAGCTGGTCTCCCATCTCTAATAGCTGACAAGTGCCCAAAACTCATCTAAAACCAGCAAAACAGACCAGCTAAACCAACTTGGCCAGACTCGGAGACCAGCTCACCAACTTAGACCAGTTTAATTTTATTTTTCATCCGGATTAAATAAAAAATATAAATCTAATGGAAGAAAAAAATATTTTAAAAATGTAATGTCATAGTTACATCATATGTCAAACACAAGTCAGTGTTTTAATCCAATATTAAAGTTTCTGATTTAAAGTTAGATACAGTATAATAGACCGTCATGTTGTCCAATTATCTATGAGATAATATTCTGTTTTTAGAAAACAAGGAAAATTGTATTTAAACTGCATAAGTGCTGACTTCAGATGTTGAGTAATGTGCAAGTGTAAGCATTTGTGATCAATCATTACATTCTATTTGTGAATCTCATCAGAGCACATTGCATAGAAGCAATCAAATACATTTAGTATTTGGGCTGGTGTCTAACAGCATTACCTGCATTACTATCTAATAGCCCAAGACTCTTTTGAGAAATTAAATAAGCTCCTCCAAGACCCAAAAAGCATAGTAATAATGTATCGCTCTTAGTAAACATGAGTTGAGTTTGACTGCAGAGCTGTGCAGAATTCTGCTGTACATTAATTTATATTCCTTTACAGTTCACCAGCCTCGCTAAAGTGCCTTTTAACATCCCTAAAGAAATGGGATGTTAGATCGGAAAGGACTGCATTCGTAACAGAGGGTTTAGCCATGTTTCTTACCATTCTCAGTTCCTTACGATGACAGGGCCACTGCACCTGTGAACCTAGGTCTTTCCATTATGGAGGACTATGACAAGATTTCTTCTTTTTAGAGACTGGGTCTAGATAGTGTCTGGAACATCATGTTGGATTCTATTTTTAAGGAAATTAGCAATGCAAACTACAATTTTGATTATATCAAACAACAATTTTGATATAACAATTGTGTGCCCTGCAACAGTATGAGTACAAGAAAACAAACTAAAACTAGGACTTGCTTAAATGTATATTGTAGCACCAATATCCCCTGCTGTAAGAAAATTAAGCATAATATGTTGCATTTGCAATAGCACAAGATGGTATCATTGAACCATTTTAATCATTGACACATGAGCTTTTGTACTTTTGAGGTACTTAACATGCATGAAATCTCTTGAAATTTTGCACACACATCAGAGTCGTCAGCCATTAGGGCTAGGCAAAGGTGCGGGGTGGGGTGGGGGTATGCAGGGGTCTCTTTAGCGTCCCCTTGAAAATGGGAATATAAGGAGGGCTCTGTAGCACCCCTATTTTCACCTACAATCACCAAAATTGGTACATATATAGTTCTCATCAAACTGAACAACTTTCATACTCACATTCATTATCTTCGCCCAACAGGAAGTCGGCCGTTTTGGATTTTCTGAATATTGCAGGCTCTGAACTTTTAAATACTCCTCCTAGGGGATTAATGTGACTGGCAGCACATTTGTGCAACATCATGCCAAGACATTGCAGATGCTAAATTGCGAACGGATTTTTGATATTTTGAACGGTGTCGCCATTGCGAAGCAATAATTTATGGTGAAAAATGGGAAAAAGGAAGTGCCTTATATCTTCTGTGTGCACTGTGTGATTTTGATGAAAATTCAGCTGTATGTTTGGTAATGGGGGTTGTTCACATGGATGTGGCTATTATTGGTTAAGGTCATAGCACCACGAACTGGCAGCAGGAAGTATGGCACTTTTAACAGACTTTGAAATAGCCTTCTTGTGTTTACATGAATTGCTTCAAAATTATTTTGAACAATGTCAAGACACTGCTGATGTGAAATTGTAAAGGAATATATGATATCTTAAATACTTTTGCCATGGCAAAACATTCTTTTTCTTCTTCTTCTTCTTTCGGCTGCACCCATTAGGGGTCGCCACAGCCCTTCAGTGGCAACACATTAATTGTTATTATTCCTTTCCTTTAATATTTGGGTGTTTTTGAGGCACTTGGCATGCTTAATATTTCATGAAATTTTGCACACACATCAGAGTCATTGGCCATTAGAACTGAGAACTCCCCCTTAAAATGGGCATGCAACGGGGTCTCTGTAACACCCCCATTTTCACCTAGAATCACCAAACTTGGTACATATATTGTTCTATATGTTCATATATTGCCTTAATAAAAAAAAAACAAAAAAACAAAAAAAACATGTTTCTTTTTAAACATGTAGTTAAAATTGGAGGCATCAACCTCCTGTAATTTGCGGGCAAAGCGCTATGAAAACAATAACGATTTGCACAATGGAGGTATAAGTACAGCCTTGCTTCCTGCACTGCTCACAAACATTTAAAATGATGGATAATATCTTGTTATTTACATTAATTATATATAATTTGGATGATAAACAAGCCAGAGACATTGACAAGAAACAAGGGTCTTAGTTTAAAAAGCTCACTGTCTTGTAGATACATAATTATTTCCGACACACTGAGAACCAAAGGTCTGCATCTATAGAAAAAAACACTTCCTTGATTACATGGAAATTATGTGAAATCCTCCAATCAAGCAAACTCCTCACTGTAAGGTCAAGAGCTAAACATGTCAGAATTCAAACTGCCTCTCAGTTTCAGGTGGAACGCTTTCTGTCTGCAGGCTGTTTAGAGAGGAACGTCACTCCCGTTGCAGTCCTTACTCTACAGGCCCATCTGCTATGGTATACCACATTCAGTGTGGTATCTCATCAGTGGTTCTCTTTTTTTTTTTTTTTTGCACAGTTGTGTGACATTAGGAGAGAATGAATGGGGTGTTAAGTATGTGCCATATCAAAATAGAATGTGAATGTGTTTAGTTCACATTAAATGGATAGTTTACCCAATAATGATTGTTCACTCTCACGTTCCATATGAACACAAAAGGTGATATTAGGTAGTATGACACTTTAACAGGGATGGGCAACTATTTTGGTAAAGGGGCCACATTGGGCTTTAAGTAGTGCATAGGTGGCCACATTGTATTCCTTTTGAGATACAATGTTCCACATTGATTCTTGTATCCTCTAAGCCCAGAAATATTTGTGTACTCAATTTTCTGAAGTATATATGTGACTAATGGTACTATTCTGCTATTGGCTAAAATACTGTATTGCTCTACAAAGGTGTATACTTTTCTATCAGGCATTAAAAAACTGGATAAAGGCTGACCTTAATTTTAAAATATTTATTTTACTATCTCTACTTCCCTGGTAATTTATTCTTCAATTTAAAACTCTCTACATCAGGTCTGTTTTAATAATAAATAAAAAAAAAAGAAAAAAGAAAAAAAAGAAAATTATAGAACTTTTAATGTTAGTCACAATGTTAGCCGTTGATTAGAACATGGAAGAGAGAAGATAAAAAGTTCTGCATAGTTGTATCTTTTATGCCCAGATTTAGTAGTGCACTCATGCACTCAATGAATGATGCACAATTTTCTGAAGTGTATACAGACTGATGGGACCATTCTGCGATTGCTTGAAGTTTTGCTGCATGTGTTAAGTAAAACTGAATTGAGACTGAGTATTATTATGAACTGTTTATTTTACCATACTTCAACGCAATGGTAATTTAGTATTCAATTTAACACTCTACATCAGGAGTCTGGTTTGATAGTAAATTAAGATATTCAGAAATTATAGATTCTAAAATCTTATTTTAATGTTGGCCGCAAAGTGGACCCGTTTACTTGTTTTATTCTGAAAAATTTATCAACCTGTTTACACGCTCATGGGTCATGATGTGGGTCTTGTCAGTTGTTCCCTATCTGTCAATCACTCGACATTGTGTTGATGTAGTGACACTAGGGGTCACTCTTGGGAGCCCCAAACACCTCTGCTTTTTGAAAAAAGGCCAATGGGAATTAGCGAGTGAAATTTGCATGCCACTCCCCCGGACATATGGGTATAAAAGGAGATGGTATGCAACCACTCATTCAGATTTTCTCTTCAGAGACGAACGGTTGCATTCAGTGCACTGAATTCAATTCAAACTCAGTTCTCTTTACAATTCACCTAAAACTGCTGGATTTACGGCACATTTCAGCGGCTTCTCCCCCTCTGCACCCGTGGAGTGCAGAGAACGCCCCTAGGTGCTTCGGCAGAGCAAAAGAGTATATTCTAAAAGAGTATATTTTCTTTCTAAAAGAGCGGCACACATGGAAACGTCTTTTTAAAGATGCTTTTCCGTTTGTGTGTTATTCCTGGTTGCGGTCGTTATCTCTCCACTTCTGACGGCAACGATTGATGTCTTACATGTTTGGGCACTGCCCATGTGGAGACATCGTTAGTGGATGGGTCTTGTCCTCATTGCGAGAACATGGCCATGGCAACGTTGCGGTCGTGGCTTGCATTCGTAAGAAAGCAAGCCACCCCAGCGGCTCCCCGTCTCGGTCCTTCTACCTACGGTTATGAGGCCATGCTAGTTAGCACTGGAGGCGATTTGGGGACCTCAAAGGGAGTACCTCCGCCGGGTAAACCCCCATGGACCTTCCATTACCCAGCATGCTCGCTTGCCCCCGTCGGGTTCTCGGATGAGACCGCCAGCTCATCTCACGGTGAGTTCACCCTCTTATTCGGAGCCCAGGAAGACAATGAGTTATCGAGCGCAGCATCGGAAAGCGGGCTCATCCACTCTGACGTGGACGCCTCGGCTGGGCTCCCTCCTTCGGGTGTGGTCGCCCAGTCTCAGGCCGATGCGGAGATGATGGACATGCTCTCCTGGGCAGCCGCAAGCATTGGGCTAGAGTGGAACCCTCCGTTCTCCCCTGAATCCTCGTGGCTCAATCTGGTTGAGATGAGAGAGGCTGACAAGGCACGGTTCCTTGATGCCCCCATCTCCCAGGTTGGCCTATTCGGTGACACCGTCGAGGACTTTGCCCAGCAGTTCTCAGTGGTGAAGCAGCAGACGGAGTCCGTTCAACACATCCTGCTCCGGTGCAGCTCAAGACCCCGCACCCCATCTGCTCATCACCAAGGATGTCTTCCTGCAGCAACAGCACTGGTTCTGCCACAGCCCGCCCCCGCGGCCCGGCCCCGGCATAGAGCCCACCGCAGGAAGCAGACACCACCCGTCTCATGGCCGGCCACCAAGAACCCTAGGAAGGCTTTGAAGCGCCCCTGAGATGGGTGACCCAGGGATGAGGAGATCCACTTCTACGGAGCTGGTAGACAGACAACTCCATCCCCCGGTAGAGGGCCGGGAGGAGAATCTTTTGTTTCATTTTTCGCCGCATGCCCAAGAGGCTGCGGTACCCAAAACTTCAACAAAAGAGTGGCTTCCTTGTTCTCTGGATCAGATGTTAGGTGCGCATGGCCTTCGTCACAACCATTTCGGCAGGTTTGGTGCTCCAGCGGCGGACCCCCTGCCCCTGCGCGCCCAGCTGTGACACAAACACGCCCACACCGGGTTGGCTTCGACAGACTGCAGGGACGATGTTCCACCTCCCCCCTCCTTGACCAATCTTATGGTAGGTATCAGGAGCCAGGTAAGTGCTTCAATGTCCCTGGACTCAGCACAGACACGGGGCTCGAGCCCCCGCAATGTGGTGCCTCAGGCTCCGCCATGCTGCGAGGCCCCACCCGCCGGTACGTCCGACGTGATTATCCCCTTGGTCCCCCTCGTCCGGAGTTTGGACGCGTGGCTTGTGCTTTTCAACCTGTCGCGATGGCTGACCCGGACCATCCGACTTGGCTACGCGATTCAGTTTGCCAGGCACCCGCCCAGGTTCAGTGGCGTCCACTTCACCTCGGTGAAGGGCGAGAGCGCCGCTATCTTGCGTGCGGAGATCGTGACCGTTCTGCGCAAGGGCGCGATAGAGCCTGTCCCTCCAGCCGAGATGAAGAAAGGGTTTTACAGCCCTTACTTCATCGTACCGAAGAAAGGCGGTGGGTTGCGGCCAATCTTGGACCTGCGAGTTCTGAACCGGGCATTACACAGACTCCCGTATTTTAGCGAGCGTCCGACATCGTAATTGGTTCGCAGTGATAGACCTGAAGGACACATACTTCCATGTCTTGGTTTTACCTTGACACAGACCCTTCCTGCGGTTTGCTTTCGAGGGCTGGGCATCCTCCCCTTCGGCCTGTCCTTGTCCCCTCACATCTTCACGAAGGTCGCAGAGGCAGCCCTTGCCCCACTAAGGGAAGTGGGCATCCGCATACTCAACTACCTTGATGACTGGCTGATCCTAGCTCACTCTCGAGAGTTACTGTGCGCACACAGGGACCTGGTGCTCAGGCACCTCAGCCATCTAGGGCTTCGGGTCATCTGGGAAAAGAGCAAGCTCTCCCCGGTTCAGAGCATCTCTTTTCTCGGCTTGTTGGACTCAGTCTCGATGTTGAGTTGGACTCAGTCTCGATGACGGCACGCCTCACGAACGAGTGCGCACAGTCGGTGCAGAACTGTCTGAAGGCGTTCAGACAGAAGACAGTGGTACCACTGAAACTTTTTCAGAGGCTCCTGGGGCATATGGCATCCTCTGCTGTTGCCACACCGCTCGGGTTGATGCATATGAGACCGTTTCATCACTGGCTTCAGACTCGAGTCCCGAGATGGGCATGGCGCCATGTCGCGTGGTCGTTACACCGATCTGTCGCCGCCTCTTCAACCCTTGGAATGACCTAGCATTTCTACGGGCAGGGGTTCCCCTAGAGCAGATCTTCAGGTGCGTCATGGTTACGACAGACACCTCCAAGACAGGCTGGGGCACCGTATGCAATGGGAACACAGTCACTGGCTCCTGGACTGGCCCACAGCTGCATTGGCACATCAACTGCCTCGAGTTGTTGGCAGTACTGCTCGCCCTGCGGAGGTTGATCCGTTGGCCGTTGATCCAGGGCAATCATGTGTTGGTCCGGACGGACAACACGGCGACAGTAGCGTACATCAAACTTCAAGGTGGTCTATGCTCCCGTTGCATGTCACAACTCGCCCTCAGTCTCCTCCTCTGGAGTCAGCAGCGCCTCAAGTCGCTATGAGCCACTCACATCCCGGGCAACCTCAACACCGTACCGGATACGCTGTCACAACAGGTTACGCCCAGGGGAGAGTGGAGACTCCACCCCCAGGTGGTCCAGCTGATTGGAGTCGATTCGGTCGAGCATAGGTTGACCTGTTTGCTTCCCGGGAATCCTCCTACTGCCCACTTTGGTACACCCTGACCGAGGCACCCCTCGGTATAGACGCGCTGGCACACAGCTGGCCCCCTGGACTACGCAAATACGTGTTTCCCCCAGTGAGCCTACTCGCACAGACCCTGTGCAAGGTCAGGGAGGATGAGGAGCAGGTAGTCCTAGTAGCACCCTGCTGGCCCACCCAGATGTGGTTCTCAGACCTCACGCTCCTCGCTACAGCCCCCCCGGTGAATTCCCCTGAGGAAGGACCTTCTTTCTCAGGGACGGGGTACCATCTGGCACCCACGACCAGACCTTTACAATCTCCACATCTGGCCCTTGGATAGGACATGGAAGATCTAAGTGGCCTACCACCCACGGTGATAGACACAATCACTCAGGCTAGGGCTCCCTCTACGAGGCGCCTGTATGCTTTGAAGTGGCGTCTGTTCGCTAAGTGGTGTTCTTCCCGACGCAAGGACCCCCAGAGATGCACAGTCGGATCGGTGCTTTCCTTCCTGCAGGAGAGGCTGGAGGAGTGGCTGTCCCCCTCCACCTTGAAGGTGTATGTAGCCGCTATAGCGGCACACCACCACACAGTGGACGGTAAGTCCTTAGGGAAGCACAACCTGATCATCAGGTTCCTGAGGGGCGCTAGGAGGTTGAATCCCTCCAGACCATGTCTCATCCCCTCATGGGACCTCTCTGTAGTCCATCGGGGTCTATGGGGAGCCCCCTTCGAGCCCCTGGAGTCAGATGAGCTTAAGGCACTCTCTTTGAAGACTGCCCTCCTGACTGCGCTCACTTCCATCAAGAGGGTAGGGGACCTGCAGGCGTTCTCTGTCAGCGAAACATGCCTGGATTTCGGTCCGGGCTACTCTCACGTGATCCTGAGACCCCAACCGGGCTATGTGCCCAAGGTTCCCATGACCCCGTTTAGGGATCAGGAGGTGAACCTGCAAGCGCTGCCCCAGGAGGAGGCAGACCCAGCTTTGGCGTTGCTGTATCCGGTGCGTTGGATCGCACGCAGAGCTTTAGAAGCTCCGAGCAGCTCTTTGTCTGCTTTGGTGGACAGCGGTTAGGAAGCGCTGTCTCCAAAAAGAGGACCGCCCACTGGGTCATTGACGCCATCGTGATGGCATATCACGCTCAGGACGTGCCGCCCCCCGTGGCACTACGAGCCCACTCTACTAGGAGTGTAGCGGCCTCCTAGGCCCTGACCAGTGGTGCCTCTTTGGCAGACATCTGCAGAGCAGCGGGCTGTGCGACACCCAACACCTTTGCAAGGTTCTATAATCTCCGAGTTGAGCCGGTTTCGTCCCGTGTGTTGTCAGGTCCGAACAGGTAAGTTCCGGGACAGCTGGCCGGGTGTACCACCAGTCCACGTAACACAGTTCAGCTAGTTGTGGCATTTTGTATAGGGACCACTAGTGTCACAGGAGAGAGAGAGCGCGCACACTCGCATGCATGGTTGCCATATTGCTAAAATTATGAAATAAGGTGAAATATTTCCTATTTGTGCAAGTGTAAATCTCTGATTGGGGTGTTGCATCTATTATCTGGCAACCCTGAGCATATTAAAAGCTTGTTGCGATAGGTCCCAAAGCCAGATAAATGAAAGATCTAATAAAAAACTTTCATTATAAATAGACCCGCAGGCAGTAGTTTGCCCTGGTCTGCAATTCAGGGTGCTCAAAGGTTCATTTGAGGGTGCTTAGCACCCCTGTAGAACCGGGCCTGGCCAGATTAAACCATGTGGAGGGCCAGATGTGGCCCGCGGGCTGTAAGTTTCCCATGTCTGCACTTGACCATACACTCTTAATTAAAAAAACAAACAAACACTTGAACTGTAATCTCTGTCTTTACTAGTACTTTTTTGATACAATTGAAACTTTGTGGTGCAGCACTTTGTGTTACTGTCTCCTTAAGATGAATCACTTATGTTGTATCCTTCCTCATTTTGTAAGTCGCTTTGGATATAAGCATCTGCTAAGTGAATAAATGTAAATGTTATCCTCAGTCACTATTCAATTTCATTGCATCTTTTTTCCATACAATGAAAGTGAATGGTGACTGAGGCTGTCATTCAGCCTAACAACTCCTTTTGTGTTCCATATAAGAAAGGAACTGATATGGCTTTTGACCAGCATGAGAGTAAGTAAACAGAATTTTCATTTTTGAGTATAGTTTTCCTTTTCATAGACACAGTTCTTCAATTCAAGCTGTAAATATAGTCAGATGAGATTCCACTCTCCTGGCCACAGAGGCACGTGGTCAATTTTATAGTAAGTATGGTGCCATCAAAGGTGATGAGAAAAGATAACTTCATTATTTGACTGGCACAGAGACACGCAAACCACCTGGAGTCAAACCATCCTCATTCATGCCACACGGTGGGTACAATGTGGGAGTGAATGTGTGCAGTGGTTCATGCTTCAGCCACTCATTTGATGGTTTAACAGGCAGAGGTATTTGCATGCACTCTGCCCTGCTGTGTAATTCGAAGATGTAATTGGTGCTGGGTATCTGCATTTTATCCTGGGAAGTCATCTCTCCCACTAGCTTACAATCAAGCACCCATACAGAGTTTGCCATAGTTTAGAGCAGCTGCATCAAACAAACACATTTTTCACCTTTAGCAAGACTGAAAATCAAATTTATGCAGGGGTCAGGGTGAAATGAAGGTTTGGGTTAAATTTAAGCAGGAGAGCTTTTGTTCAGGCTTGCCCATGCAAGAAATAAGGTAAGTTGTATTTATTTGACACATCCCTGCTGCAAAGACTGACTGATTGGCGAACATGATTTTTCATTCTGGTTCAGGCTAATTTCGCAAGTGGGATGGTATCTGGTCATAACTGCACCAGGTTTAAACGCCTAAGTATGTTGCTAAAGGGCACAATGGTGACATGGATTACCACTTGCAAAGTTTGAACCTACAACCTTTTCAGTTACCAGCCCAGGTGTTTAACCACACCTTACATAACTCTTAACAATAGCTGTCTTGTACGCAACCAGACTTGAGCTCAGCTATTAAAACATAAACTGACAACCAAAAAGTCAGCCTCTTTACACTGAAAGACTCAAAAATATGGTATGCCCCTTTTGTTCCACAAGTTACTTGATGCTTTACTAATGATGCTTTACTCTACATACAACATAAAATAAAATGCAGTACAAAGTTACAAGTTAGTTACAAGACCAGTGACTCTGAACTGGTGGGGTTGTGACCTAAAAATGGGTGGCAGGTCTGTTCTGATAAGATAGCATGGAAAAAAACATGCTTAATGCATATAATTAAAATGGAACTAATCATATAATCATGCATACTGTAGATAGAATAGAAACAATAAATAGGCTTGCTGCACAATAGTACAATAAATAGCCTCTCATCCTCAAACACAGTTAACAAAACTATGCAAGGAAAAAGAAAATGCAACATGGACTATATTAAATTTGAGTTGACTTGCAATGAGAAAACACATGGTTTATGCTCCCCATAATATGTTTTGTGTGGTGAATTACTGTCTGCCGAAAGCATTAAAAAACTTTTATGACATCTTTGCTTATTTAATAAACAATTTTCAAACTTTGATAGATTTTGTTTGTGGGACATTTTAGTTTAATTTTGTTCAATAAACAATTTTGGTACTTTGTTGGATTTTGTTTGATAGATTTTCTTTCTTTTTTTTTTAAACAATTTTAATACTGTGTTGGATCTTTTTTGTAGGACATTTATTTGTTCAATTTCGTTCAATAAACAATTCTGGTACTGTACTGGATTTTGTTTGATGATCGTGTACTTTAACTTTGTTTGATAAAAATGTAGCTACTGTATTGGATTTTATTTATTGGACATTAATGTTTACTTTTGTACAATAACAATTTTGATGCTGTGTTGGATTTTGTTTGTTGGACATTTTTGCTTAATTTTGTTCAGTAAACAATTCTGATGTTGCATTGTCTACAAACAAAGGTGAAGCAAAATCAGCTGATAACAGAGAGTATTTAGCAGAGACAGGTCACTTCTATTAAAATGAATGGGAGAAATTGGAATGCCCAAAGTTTAACGGATGAAGGATTGAAGTCCTGCCCTAAATCACCTCAATCAACTCGAGAAAGTGCATGCGCATTAGCTATTCAAGCCAGGAATTATTATTAATTTTTTTTTTTGTGACCTGAGGTTCAGAATTACAATTTATGATACCAGTGTTGTCAAACTTTATTGCTATTTTGAAATATGTTCTTTGATCGTGATCTTGAACAATAATTTTTTTAGATTTCGGTCTTTCCCCATTCAAGTAGATAGGAGTTGCACTGTCACGACGCTTGATTACATAGAAAATAGCTGCCCGGGAGCGTTCCAAAAATGGCCGCCAGCGCTGAGTGACCTGACTTGCTAAAAAGACTTTCTTGATAACTACTGCATTAGACCACAAGTAAATATTATGAGACTGCATCAGTCTACAGTGCAACTACAGGGAAGTTCCTTCAAAACCCAAAAGCTGTAGAGGCACACATTGAAAATTCCACTCACTGTCCCTTGCTGAATGCTCTGTGCCTCTCATGCACTCATAGTACATTCTGTTTGAGTCATATTCTCTCTCTGTTATTTCTCGCTATAGCTCAGAGAAAGAAGCAGATGCAAACATGAAGGCAGAGGTCAGGCAGACCTTCCTCACAGTTATTTTGCTTTTGCTCCTACTACTCTAACTGAGCTAACTCTTTTAAAGGGATCATTCCCAACAATTAGAATTCTATCATCATTTACTTACCCTTATGCTGTTTTAACCATATGATTTTATTTCTTCCCTGGAACTCAAAATGAGATATAAGGCAGAATGACAATTTCAGCCACCATTCACTTTTAGCATGTGGAAAAAGATGTATTTATTTATTTAATTTAAAAAATATATATAAAATATAATGAGTACTATACTATTATGAGGACTATCCCTTTAAGTATATTTCAGTTGCATATCTTCAATAGACAGTTTTATTTGCCCAGCATAATTAATCAATCCTTTCTTGAAAAGACTGGCAGAGCTGATGCTTGCAGTATCAGTGACCCTGACCTGGGTAGGGCAAGGTCTTCCACAGGGCAGGCCTTCAGTAAGAGGTCCCACTGCAGGTATCTGTCCAGCATAATTAATCTATTCCTGACAACCTTGACAGCACCCTGTTTTTCATGCACTATTTTGGAGAACCAAACCTTCATAAGGTAGGGTCACTGGCAGCTATACTATTGAGCCAGACAACAGCATAATAATTAAAGAAAAAAATACAATTCTGTCATATTTACTCATCCTCATGTATTTCGACACCAGTTTGACTTTATTTGTTTTCTCCGTATAGTACAAAGGTGTAATTTATATAGAATGTCCAAGCTGCCCTTTTCAAGACAATGAAAGTGAATGGTAACCACAGGTGTTAAGCAAGTGTAGCGGGTGGCATGCACGTAGTATGGGTAGCACGTGTGATGGCACCCGGGGCGGCAAAGAGTTGGGCCAATCAGAAGATAACCAGGTATGCGAAGGAGGCAAAAGGTACACATACACACTCAACAACTGACGTTAGTGAAATAACTGATTTGTATTGACTAACTTGAATAACATAAACATCACAGATAAAACAATAGACAATACAACAAATAAATCTTAAATAAAAAAATATAATAAACACAGAGATTTAAATTCAATGTTCTTTCCTTCAAATTCTGTTGATTCAATCTAATTACGCCTATTTAGTTTATTTGAAGCTAATAAAATGTTTTAACGATTTTAGTTCCTAATCTATTATCAAATTTAACTCTTTTGTAACTCTTTACCCCAAATAAACTCAATAAAATTTAGTTGAAACCAAACAAATAAAATGACAGTTACCTATTAATTAACCTATACAATTCAAATAAACAATTATACAATTAAACAAACAATAATCAATCAACTGAATTACCAAATGTACTAAATAACATTCAATAACTGTCCATATTCACAAATACCTCAACCTTTTCATTGTCGAATGAATCAAAAGTAGAGATGAATTGAAGATTATTCGGAAATCCACGAACAGAAGATATTCACAGTTCAGATAAGACTCTTGGGTTTTTGGCTCGCCATCAAACTTTCCAGAAAGTTCATGCAGAAACATCCACGATGAAATGTCCACTATCCTCGAACTTATTAAAAACAACAGTGGGAGGCGGTTCATTCATAGTGACTTTAACACGATTGGCATTACTACCGTTAACAGGATTGTCATAAAATATCATTATTAAAATGTGGACCAATTTGTTCTGTGGCTGGATGCTCCCTGGATGCCTTGAACTGATGTAAATTAAAGTGTTTAGATCTCTGAAAGAACAACCACAAATGGATGCATGAACTGCAGCAGTAAAGCAAGACGGCTGGATACATGCAGGACTAGCAACTGTAGCACATAGCTTATCTCTGATAGATGAACGACATTTATGCCAACTAATTGTGAGTTTGATAGGTAGAGCTCTAAAAGTGAGGAGGCTATATGTTGCTCCCATTATAATGAATGAAGCTATTACATTTAGACATTTAGCAGACGATTTTATCCAAAACGACTTACAAATTATTCTTACCTTGTCCGCAGGTCACACAGAAAGTTTCACTGAACAGCTTCACTGATTATAACAGGAACGGCTTCATAGATTATAGGAGCGATCCACAATTCCCGAGCTCTCCACTGAAGAGATCATTTTGAGCATCTTAACTACGATACAATTTCAACACCTCTCGCGTAAATGCTCAGTGCCAACAAAATGTCTGGAAAGGTCATTTCAGGTCAACTTTTGATGTTCTTTGAGACAGTATTTTGACTCAGAGCCTTATTTAAAAGATACGGTAATGATACCGGAAGTGCTCCCAGGCCAGCAGCATTCTAATTCCTTTGTAATTGTTTACATACTTGGAAAGTGTCTGAAGAGTAGAATATACTTTTAGATGCTTTGCATGTCATGCTTGGAGCTTGACAGCCCCTGGTCCTGATCCACTTTCATTGTATGAAAGAGAGCAGCTCAGACATTCTGCTAAACACAACATAATTTTTTTTTTTTTGTATGAGTTATGAACAACTTGAGGGTGAGTAAATGATGACGGATTTTTCATTTTCTGGTTGAACAATCTTGTTTAAAAAAACAACCAGTAACAGATTTGTGGTACAGCAGATGTAGTTGAGTTACAGAAACTGAACATCCATGGCCCCATTATGTCTCAGAAACTCACACTCTTTCCAATTCACATTAATTAAAAGGAATTCGGATTCAGAGGGAGTATCACGGGCCAGCTAAGTTGCGTGTTCTTCCCCCAAGGGGACACGGCGTGAAGAGAGCTGACTGACATGCTGCATGTATTTGCCTGCTGCCTGAAAAACAAGGCAACAGCTTTCTATCGCTTTCTAACATTTTTGTACATACACTCAAGGACTGCATATTAAAATGAATTTTACCTCATTTCAATAATAAGTATTCCAGAGAAAGAAAAATGTGATTCTTCTTGCTTGAGCACTGCTGACTTGTTACAGATTCATGAGGCATACTCAACTAGGAAATAAAAAAGGAGATTTTAAAGGTATAGTTCACTCCCAAATGAAAATGTACTTACCCTCATGTCATTCCAAACTGTATGACTGTCTTTCTTCCATGGAACAAAAGAGGAGAATTTTTTTTTTTCATACAATAAATGTGTATGGTGACTGAGGCTGTCAGTCTATAAAACATCTCCTTTTGTATTCCACAGAAAAAAAAAAAAAAAAAAAAAGTCATACAGGGGATAACATGAGATTGAGTAAACAATGACAGAATTTTCATTTTTGTGTGAACTATCCTTTTAAGACCTTGAGTTAAACACTTTGTGTGTCTAAAATTCAAAATCGAAAACAGATTACTTGAACATTTTTCATTCATGTGCAACATTTTGCTTTGTGGTGGAATTAATACTTGCGAGGTTATTTAAAGGTGAACAACACTGATATTTATCTTTTCATTTGTTTGAATGGAAATCGTGCAAACTGAGCATTTAGTGGATAAAATCATCTATTTTGCAACAGCCCTAGGGCTGACAGGGTCAGGCACTTTGTTGAAGACAGAACAGTATTAGGAGCATTTTGTACTAGCCAACACTGTCAGCACTCAAGCAGTGAAGATCAAATCAATGACCTTCCGAGCAGTGGTGCCCACTCTTTACAGTGCTTCTACATTCCACACTGATCATGTGACCCTAATAGCTCATTCCCCTCCTCAACACTCCCTCCAGACAAAGAGAGTTTGTAGATCAATATAAGAGTGTTTCAATGTGTATTCATGCACTTCTTTACAGCAGCAGCTGTAAAGCAAAAGAATGGATCATAAAAACATAACATCTCTTTTGTGATTAACGTATTATTGTTTGCTCGACTAAAATCAATTTGAGAGTCTGGTGAACATCTGGATGGTCCTGATCGAGCAGGTGGGAAGACAATCCTTTCCTTACTGTCCAGTTACCAAACAAGGACTGTTTACAGATTGAGAGGTTTGTGGGAAAATTACAAATCAATTTGCAATAGAAAAGCATCTGCCAGTGACTTGGGAACTTGTAGAGTTCAGTCACTCCATACATATGGTGCTAAATAGACAATCGTTCTCTGATTATTATATGGTGAATTAATAATGTGTGAAATAAAGGAACACAAAACAATGTTTGGGACAGGCAGCACCAGTCACAATTCACTTTCATTGCATCTTTGTTCCATATAGTTAAAGTGACTGCATGTTGACTGAGGCTGTCCTAGCTTTCTGTATAACATATTCTTTTGTGTTTCATGGAGGAAATTAAGTCATACGGGTTTGAAACAACATGAGGGTAAGTAATGATGACAGAATGTTAATTTTCAAGTGAACTATCCCTAAATAATAGCTGTTCATAATTGGTAATATATTACTGTGTTTTGAAAGAAAAATGCATGAAATTTGTGGGCAACAAACTGACCTACATCCCTTGTGATTAGACTGCTAAATCGAGCAGTGAATGAGTTGAATGTTAATTAAGTGAAGGAAATATTAAGCGTACCATTGCACATGCTGTATTTCATGATCCACAGGCATCACAAAGAATGGAGGATTATATGCATTACAGCCCCTTGACAACACAACAAATTGCACTGTTCCATTTATAATGCTTCTCATTATTTAGTGATTGTTTCAGGCCAAACAAACTCAAACAAAAAGAAGCCAATGACATTGCCTGCTGGAAGATGTTCCTTTTTAGAACGATGACATCAAATGTTGTGCAGATTGCCCTGAGGAAAAAAATAAATAGCTTTCCTCCAATCACAACGGCCTTTTGTGTAGTCTCTCTGACAGAATACCCAGGAGTCATGAAACACTAAATGCGAACCGACAGCTGTAGGAATAAAGGATCAGCTGCACTTACTGATTGGGCTAAAACTGACCTTTTATTTTATTTATTTTTATTCATTTAACAGTGGCTTTAATAGTACAAATACAAAACATACTACCCCAAATATATTAAGAGTGGAAAAAAACAAAACAAAAAAACAACATATTGATTAATGCTTTTCAGAGAGACGTTGTTCATAAATGGAGATTTTCTTTTAATAGTGGTGCACAACTCACTGAGCAAAACCTGATTTTAAAGGGCAAAACAAACATGAGCCACGAATAAGTAATGTTTTCCTAAGTAATGAAAATTTAGTTGGATATTAGAATACTATCCCAGCTTAAAGCTACACTATGTAACTTTTTGCACTCTAACTTTTGAAGCATAAAACGTCTTGGTTACTGATGTAACCTCTGTTCCCTGATGGAGGGAACGAGACGTTGTGTCGATGTAGTGACACTAGGGGTTCGATCTTGAGAGCCCCAATCACCTTTTCTTAAAATAGAAAAGGCCAATGAGAATAGGCGAGTGAAAATTGCATGCCACCCTCCGCCCCGGACATACGGGTATAAAAGGAGATGGCATGCACCATTCATTCATATTTATGCTGAGGAGCCGATAGAGAGTCCTGGCCATGTCAGCGGCCAGTTCAGCGCCATGGCATGAGGGACACAATGTCTCGTTCCCTCCATCAGGGAACAGATGTTACATCAGCAAACAAGATGTTCCCTGTCTGTCACTCACTCGATGTTGTGTCGATGTAGTGACACTAGGGGTTCCTATAGGAAATGCCGCAGGTGCTGAACTGTGTCACGAGGTACGGAAGAGTGGACATGGGCCAGCTGCTGCATGCCACGCAGCGAGCGCTCAACCACGTCGTGACCTTCCAGCGAGTTCCCTATCTGTCACTCACTCGACGTTGGTGTCGATGTAGTGACACTAGGGGTCACTCTTGGGAGCCCGAGACACCTCTGGTCTTTGATAAAAGGCCAATGAAAATTGGCGAGTGGTATTTGCATGCCACTCCCCCGAACATACGGGTATAAAAGGAGCTGGTATGCAACCACTCATTCAGATTTTCTCTTCGGAGCCGAACGGTCATGCTCATTGAGCTGAATACTACTGTTCATTCACCTGCTGGATCTGACGGCGCATTTCAGCGGCTTCTCCCTCCTCTGCACTGGTGCACTGCAGAGAATGCCCCTGGGCGCTTCGGCAGAAAAACTAGAGAGTATATTTTCTGAAAGAGCATTTTTCCCCTCTAAAAGAGTAAATATTTCTCTAAAAGAGCGCACACACGGAACGTCTTTTTAAAGACGCGTCTTTTTAAAGATGCTTTTCCGATTGTGTGTTATTCCTGGTTGTGCTCGTTATCTCTCGCCTTCTAATGGTCACGATCACTGTCTTTCGTGTCTGGGCACTGCTCACGCGGAGACAGCGTTCGTGGATGGTCACATTCTCATTGCGAGAATGTGTCCATGGCAACGTTGCGGTCGTGGCTCGCCTTCGTAAGGAAGCGAGCCACCCCAGAGGCTCCCGCCTCGGTCCTTTTACCCACGGGTTTGAGGCCAGCGCGGCTAGCACTGGGGGCGATTTGGGGACCCCAATGGGACCGCCTCCGCCGGGTATCCCCCTGCGGACCTCCCATTCCCCAGCACACTCGTCTGCCCCGATCAGGCTTCCGGGTGAGTCCGCCAGCTCGTCTCACGGCGAGTTCGACCTCTCGTCCAGTCGGAAGCCTCAGCTGGGCTCCTCCCTTCGGGGTCGATCGCCCAGTCACAGGCTGACGCGGAGATGACGACATGCTTTCCCGGACAGCCGCGAGCGTCGGTTAGAGTGGATTTCACCGCTCTTCCCTGAACCCTCGCGGCTCTGTGATTGGTCCCTGGGCTCGCGGTGCCGCTCAAAGCCACGCCCCGCCCCATTCCTTTCTTCCCGGAAGTGCATGAAGAGCTGACAAGGTCGCGGGAGGCACCTTTTACTGCCCGGTCCCGATCTTTTCAGCTTCCCCGCTCTCGCTACCCTCGATGGTGGGGCGGCCAAGGGTTGTTCGGCAATCCCCCGGTGGATAAAGGTGCTCGCAGTGCACCTATGCCCGCAGAGCGCCGCCACCTGGCACGGGTGCCCAAAGCCCCCGTCCAAGGCCTGTAGGTTTACGTCATCTCTGACGGTCAAAGCCTACGGTGCTGCTGGACAAGCCGCCTCCGCCCTGCACTCCATGGCTCTCCTGCAAGTCCGCCAAGGCGCTAAAGGAACTGCACGAGGGTAGTTCCGCCCTGGGATTGATGCAGGAACTGCGCTCGGCGACCGACCTCGCTCTCCGAGCGACGGAGGTCACGGCGCGGTCTCTCGGGCGGATGATGGCCACACTAGTGGTCCAGGAGCGCCACCTTTGGCTCAACCTGGTCGAGATGGGTGATGCCGACAGGACACGATTCCTTGCTGCCCCCATTTCCCAGGCAGGCCTATTCGGCGACACCGTCGAGGACTTTGCCCAGCAGTTCTCGATGGTAGAGCAGTAGATGGATGCTAGCCGGCTTGTCCTGCCCCGGTGTGGCTCAAGATCCCGCACCCCATCTACTCATCGCCGAGGGCGTCCCCCTGCGGTGACTGCACCGGCTCCGCCGCAGCCTGCCCCTCCCGCCCGGCCCCGGTGTGGAGCCCACCGCAGGAAGCCGACGCCACCCGTCTCACAGCCGGCACCGAAGAACCCACGGAGGTCTTCGAAGCGCCCCTGAGACGGGCGACCCAGGGACAACGAAACCCGCTGCTCTGGAGCTGGTAAGCAGATCTTCATCTTTTTGTTACCTTTTGCATTTAATTGCGCTGCATGCCCAAGTGGCTGCAGTACTCAAGAGCTCCGCAAGAGTGGTTTCCTTGTTCCCTGGGTCACATATCCGGTGTGTACGGCTGGTATCACGACCACCGTCCACCACTCCATTTGGCAGGTTGGCGCTCCAGCGGCGGTCTCCCGCCCTGAGCGCCCAGCTGTGGCACAAATCTGCCCCCGATGTGACAGTCTCCACGGGTCATGAGGACAGGCCTCTTCCTCCCCCATCCCAGGCTGTTCCGGGGGTGGTCACAAGGAGCCAGGTAAGTGCTTCGATGTCCTCGGACTCAGCACGGCCACGATGTGGTGTGGCACCTCAAGCTCCACCCCGCCGCGAGGCCCCACCCGCCGGTACATCCGATGATGTTGTCCCTTTGGTCCCCCTTGCGCGGAACTCGGACGCATGGCTTGCACTTTCCAGTCCGTCACGAGGGCTGGTCCGGACCGTCTGACTCGGCTGCACGATTCACTTCGCTGGACATCCGCCCAGGTCCAGCGGTGTCAACTTCACCTTAGTGAAAGACGGAAACGCTGCTACCTTGCGCGGAGATCGCTATCCTCCTACGGAAGGACGCGATAGAACCTGTCCCTCCAGCCGAGATGAAGAAGGGGTTTTACAGCCCCTACTTCATTGTACCGAAAAAAGGCGGTGGGTTGCGGCCAATCTTGGACCTGCGAGTACTGAACCGGGCCTTACACAGACTCCCATTCAAGATGCTGACGCAAAGACGCATTCTAGCGAACGTCCGGCATCAAGATTGGTTCGCGGCGGTAGACCCGAAGGATGCGTACTTTCACGTCTCGATCCTTCCTCGACACAGACCCTTCCTGCGGTTCGCGTTCGAGGGTCAGGCGTATCGGTACAAGTCCTCCCTTTCGGCCTGTCCCTGTCTCCTCGCATCTTTACGAAGATTGCAGAGGCTGCCCTTGCCCCGTTAAGGGAGGTGGGCATTCGCATTCTCAACTATCTTGACGACTGGCTAATCCTAGCTCACTCTCGAGACGGGTTATGTGCACACAGGGACCTGGTGCTCTCACACCTCAGCCAACTAGGGCTTCGGGTCAGCTGGGAAAAGAGCAAGCTCCTCCCGGTTCAGAGCATCTCTTTTCTCGGTTTGGAGTTGGACTCAGTCTCCTTGACGGCGCACCTTACGAACGAGTGTGCCCAGTCGAAGCTGGCCTGTTTGAAGGCGTTCAAACAGAAAACAGCGGTTCCACTGAAACATTTTCAGAGGCTCCTGGGGCATATGGCATCCTTGGCGGTGGCCACCCCGCTCGGGTTGATGCATATGAGGCCGCTTCAGCACTGGCTCCAGACTCGAGTCCTGAGACGGGCATGGCGCCACGGGACACACCGCATGGCCATTACGTCGGTCTGTCACCGTCTTTTCAGCCCTTGGACCGACCTCTCGTTTCCACGAGCAGGTGTTCTGCTAGAACTGGTCTCCAGGCACGTCGTGGTCACGACAGACGCCTCCAAAACGGGCTGGGGTGCTGTTGGCAACGGGCACGCAGCCGCCGGCCTCTAGACGGGTCCGCGGCTGCATTGGCACATCAACTGCCTTGAGTTACTGGCAATTCTGCTCGCCCTGCGGAGGTTCCGGCCGTTGATCCAGGGCAAGCACGTGCTAGTTCGGACAGACAGCACGGCAGCGGTAGCATATGTCAACCGCCAAGGCGGTCTGCGCTCCCGCTGTATGTCATAACTCGCCTGCCGTCTCCTCCAACGGAGTTAGCAGCACCAAGTCGCTGCAAGCCACTCACATCCCGGGCAACCTCAACACTCCGGCGGACGCGCCGTAACAACAGGTTACCCTCAAGGGAGA
Source organism: Myxocyprinus asiaticus (assembly GCF_019703515.2). Taxonomy (NCBI): domain Eukaryota; kingdom Metazoa; phylum Chordata; class Actinopteri; order Cypriniformes; family Catostomidae; genus Myxocyprinus; species Myxocyprinus asiaticus. Next base: position 12,638,650 of record NC_059385.1, on the reverse strand, counting down.
GTGGAGACTCCACCTTCAGGTGGTCCAGCTGATTTGGAGTCAATTCAGTCAGGCACAGGTGCACCTATTCGCCTCCCAAGAATCCTCCCACTGCCCGCTCTGGTACACCCTCACCGAGGCCTTCTTCGGCATAGACGCGCTGGCACACAGCTGGTCCCCTGGCATTCGCAAATATGCGTTTTCCCCAGTGAGCCTGCTCGCACAGACCCTGTGCAAGGTCAGGGAGGACGAGGAGAAGGTCGTCCTGGTAAGCACCCTACTGGCCCGCCCAGACGTGGTGCTCGGACCTCACGCTCCTCGTGACAGCTCCCCCCGGGCAAATTCCCCTGAGGAAGGCCCTTCTTTCTCAGGGAAGGGGCACCATCCGGCACCCGCGCCCAGACCTCTGGAATCTCCATGTCTGGCCCCTGGACAGGATGCGGAAGACCTAAGCTGTCTCCCACCTGCGGTGGTAGACACGTTCACTCAGGCTAGGGCTCCCTCTACGAGGCGCCTGTATGCCTTTAAGTGGTGTCTGTTCGCTAAGTGGTGTTCTTCCCATCAGGAAGACCCCCAGAGGTGCACAGTCAGATCAGTGCTTTCCTTCCTGCAAGAGAGGTTGGAAGGGAGGCTGTCCCCTTCCACCTTGAAGGTGTATGTTGCTGCCATAGCAGCACACCATGACGCAGTCGACGGTAAGTCCTTAGGGAAGCATGATCTGATCATCAGGTTCCTAAGAGGCGCCAGGAGGCTGAATCCCTCCAGGCCACGCCTTGTTCCCTCATCGGACCTCTGTAGTTTTTCAGGGTCTACAGAGAGCCCCCTTTGAGTTTTGCAGTCAGCCGGGCTTAAGGCACTCTCCTTGAAGACTGCCCTCCTGACTGTGCTCACTTCCATCAAGAGGGTAGGTGACCTGCAAGTGTTCTCTGTCAGCGAAACGTGCCTGGAGTTCGGTCCGGGCTATTCTCACGTGATCCTGAGACCCACGACTGGGCTATGTGCCCAAGGTTCCCACCACTCCTTTTAGGGACCAGGTGGTGAACCTGCAAGCGCTGCCCCAGGAGGAGGCAGACCCAGCCCTGTCGTTGCTGTGTCCGGTGCGCGCTTTACGCATCTATTTGGATCGCACGCAGAGCTTTAGAATCTCTGAGCAGCTCTTTGTCTGCTTTGGTGCACAGCGGAAAGGAAGCGCTGTCTCCAAGCAGAGGATCGCCCACTGGCTCATTGACGCCATAACTATGGCATGTCTCGCCCAAAACATGCCACCCCGGTAGGGCTACGAGCCCATTCTACCCATGGTGTAGCGGCTTCTTGGGCCCTGGCCAGAGGTGCCTCTCTAACAGACATTTGCAGAGCAGCGGGCTGGGCAACACCCAACACCTTTGCAAGGATCTACAACCTCCGGGTGGAACCGGTTTCATCCCAGGTAGTGGCACGCAACACAAGCGGATAAGCCCGGGATAGCCGGCCGGGTGTATCGCTTGCACATAGCGCCTTCCACCTCCTTTTGAGCTGAAGACGTGCGCTGTTAATTCCCAGTAGTGTTCACAAAAGTTGTTCCCTGGTTGACTTCCTCCGAGCCCTGTGGCAGTTGAGTTTTCGGAGAGACCCGCTGCCGGCCCAGTACACGCGCTAACTAAGAGCCCGGTTCTGGGGTAGGTGCTCCGCATGTGGCGGTTCCCTGTAAGGCTAACCCCATGCGATCTATATCTTCCGCTAGTTCGTTTCCCTACTGGCAAACTGCGTCTTCCTTGGGCAGAGCCGAAGAACGCTGAACTACCCGCTGAAATGGCCGGACCTTATATCGGCTCCTCAGCGTAAAACCTGAATGAGTGGTTGCATACCAGCTCCTTTTATACCCGTATGTTCGGGGGAGTGGCATGCAAATACCACTTGCCAATTTTCATTGGCCTTTTATCAAAGACCAGAGGTGTCTCGGGCTCCCAAGAGTGACCCCTAGTGTCACTACATCGACACCAACGTCTCGTTCCCTCCATCAGGGAACGGAGGTTACACCAGTAACCATGACGTTAGGTAAGGCATCTCCCTAGTCCCGTAAAAGTGGGAGGAGGCACTTACCCAATGAGGCTACCGGCGGAGCCTTACCTGATTGCTGTTAAGCAATTTCCCACCGTGCACTTTCTAGAATAATGCTGGGAAGCGCTCTTCCCTCTCCAGGAGGGCGAGCACTACGGAGACCACATCCTACCAGAGGGAGGTTAACATGTGGAGAATACCTCACATGGACTTACCAATGGGGAAGTTCACATATGGAATGATACCACCGGAGGACCCTATCTACAGAGAGGGAACACATCAACAGTGGCCAAGGCAGAGAAAGCTCTGGTGAGGAGAAACACAGGATTCACCTAAGGGGAAACCGAACAGTGGAAACTCATCATACGGGATTACCAAGGGGGAATCACCATGCATGAAGCACTGAGCCCGAGCACACGGGCTCACCTGAAAAGGGGCATAACACAAGTACTGGGCCTGGTGCCATTACTCCTCCGCTGAGTTCGTCATCGAACAGTGCTTAAGAATTAAAGAGGCGTCCGGGGTTCACCGGATACAGGGAACTGTTGTGGACAAAAGGCGCACATTATCACCTTTCGAAAAAGGGGAAAGGCGCAATGCAAGTGATACACCCAACCGGCCACACGGTCTACCTGCTGTTACCGCGTAACACTCAGGTCGAAACCGGGTCTATGCATAGGTTATAAATCCTCGCAAAGTTATTGGGTGTAGCCGAACCTGCAGCTCTGCATATGTCTGCTAGAGAGGCCCCACCTTGCCAGTGCCCAGGAGGATGCAACACCTCTAGTGGAGTGCGCCCGGACTCCCAAGGGGCACGGCAAATCTTTTTTTTGGGGGGGGGATTTTTCCCCCTTTTTCTCCCAATTTGGAATGCCCAATTCCCAATGCGCTCTAAGTCCTCGTGGTTGCATACTGATTCGCCTCAGTCCGGGTGGCGGAGGACGAATCCCAGTTGCCTCCACGTCTGAGACAATCAACCCGCGCATCTTATCATGTGGCTTGTTGAGCGCGTTGCCACGGAGACATAGCGCGTGTGGAGGCTTCACGCCATCCACCGTGGCAACCACGCTCAATTCACCATGCACCCCACCGAGAACAAACCACATTATAGCGACCACGAGGAGGTTACCCCATGTGACTCTACCCTCCCTAGCAACCGGGCCAATTTGGTTGCTTAGGAGACCTGGCTGGAGTCACTCAGCATGCCCTGGGGTTTGAACTAGCGAACTCCAGGGGTGGTAGCCAGCGTATTTTACCACTGAGCTATCCAGGCCCCCGGGCACGGCAAATCCTGAGATTGGTATGCGAGAGAAATGGCATCCACAATCCAATGGGCTAGCCTCTGCTTGGAGACAGCTTTCCCCTTCTGCTGTCCTCCAAAACAGACAAAGAGCTGCTCCGAACGTCTAAATCTCTGCGTGCGGTCCAGATAGATGCGCAGGGTGCAAACTGGACACAGCAACGACAAGGCTGGGTCTTCCTCCTCTGAAGGGAGCGCTTGCAAGTTCACCACCTGGTGGGAACTTTGGGCACGTAACCAGGCCGGGATCTCAAGATCATGTGAGAGTGTGCCGGCCCGAACTCCAGGCATTCGCTGGTAACATAGAGTGCCTGCAGGTCCCCCACCCTGCAGGCGCTCTCTGTTACCAGCGGGTAACAAGTAGGGCAGGTAGGACCACAGAAAGAACCCAAGAGGGAATCAGGTGCGGTCTAGGAAGATTCAACCTCCACGTGCCCTTGAGGAACCTGTTGATCAGGTCACGCTGTTGTAAGGGTCTCCTGTCCAGTGTATCATAATAAGCTGCTATGGCAGCCATGTACACTTTCAAGGTAGAGGAAGACAGCCATCTCCCCAGCCCTTCCTGAAGGAAAGACAGCACAGACCTAACGGCGCATCTCTGTGGGTCTTCCCCATGGGAAGAACACCAGTTCGAGAAGAGACACCACTTCAAGGCATACAGCCACCTCATAGAGGGGGCTCTGGCCTGAGTGATCGTATTTACCACCGCTGGTATTTACCACCGCTGGACCTAGCAGGTCTTCCAAGTCCCATCCAGGAGTCAGACGTGGAGGTTCCAGAGGTCTGGCCACAGGTGCTGGAGCATGCCCTGCCCCTGAGAAGGTCCTGCCTCAGGGGATTGCGCCAGGGAGGTGCTACTGCCAGGAGCATCAGATCGAGAACAAGTCCGGTTGGGTCAGTATGGCACAACGAACAGGATTTGCTGCTTGTCCTCCCTGACTTTGCACAGAGTCTGTGTAATGAGGCTCACTGGAGGAGACGCATATTTGCGCAGCCCCTGAGGCAAGCTGTGTGCCAAGGCATCCGTGCCGATGGGGGCCACGGACAGGAAGTACCAAAGGTGGCAGTGAGAAAACTCTTGGGAGGCAAACAGGTCTACCTGCGCCTCCGCGAATCTCTCCAAAACCAGCTGGACTACGTGGGGGTGAAGTCCCCACTCCCCGTGGAGCATTACCTGCCGTGAGAGCGCATCCACTGCACCGTTGAGGACACCCGGAAGGTGAGTGGCTCGCAGAGACTTTAACGTATGCTGACTCCAAAGGAGGAGGCAGCGGGCGTGTTGCGACATGCAACGCGAGCGTACACCGCCTTGGCGGTTAATGTACGGTACGGTCGCTGTGTTGTCAGTCCGGACCAACACATGCTTGCCCTGAATTATCAAATCAAATCACTTTATTGTCACACAGCCATATACATAAGTGCAATGGTGTGTGAAATTCTTGGGTGCAGTTCCGCTCAACATAGCAGTCGTGACAGTGATGAGACATATACCAATTTACAATAAACATCAAATTAACACAGCACAATTTAAACATCTGATATACACATAATTACACTCAACAATATACAAATAATAACATACACTGTACAGCATACAATATGCACTATATAGATACACATTATTCAATAAAAATTAAAAAATAAAAATATATAAAAAAGTATATATAGTATATATAGAATGTACAGTATTGTACTGTATTGACATTCAGGCTGTTGGTTGATAGTCAGTTGTTAAGAGAGAATATAATATAATAATAATATAATTTATGACAGTACAGTGTGAGATATAAGAGTAATAAAGTGCAGTGCTGATGTATTTGATCGTGGGAGATCAAGAGTTCAGAAGTCTGATTGCTTGGGGAAAGAAGCTATCATGGAGTCAGCTGGTGCAGGTCCTGATGCTGTGATACCGCCTACCTGATGGTAGCAGTGAGAACAGCCCATGGCTCGGGTGGCTGGAGTTTCTGATGATCCTCCGAGCTTTCTTCACACACCGCCTTGTATATATTTCCTGGAGGGAGGGAAGCTCACCTCCGATGATGTGTCTGGCAGTTCGCACCACCCTTTGCAGTGCTTTGCAGTTGTGGGTGGTGCTATTGCCGTACCAGGCGGAGATGCAGCCAGTCAGGATTCTCTCTACAGTGCAGGTGTAGAACCGTGTGAGGATGTGGCTGTTCATTCCAAACTTCCTCAGCCGTCTCAGGAAGAAGAGGCGCTGATGAGCCTTCTTCACAACGACTTCAGTGTAGATGGACCATGTGAGTTCCTCAGTGATGTGGACACCCAGGAACTTGAAGCTGCTGACTCTCTCCACTGGTGCTCCATTGATGGTGATGGGACTGTGTTCTCCGTCTTTTCTTCTGAAGTCCACCACAAGTTCCTTTGTCTTACTGACGTTGAGGGAGAGGTTGTGCTCCTGACACCAGTGTGTCAGAGTGTGCACCTCCACTCTGTAGGCTGTTTCATCATTGTCAGTGATCAGACCTACCACCGTCGTGTCATCAGCAAACTTAATGATGGCATTGGAGCTATGTGTTGCCACACAGTCATGTACATGTACAGGGAATACAGGAGTGGGCTGAGAACACAGCCCTGCGGGGCTCCAGTGTTGAGGGTCAGTGATGAGGAGATGTTGCTGCCTATTCTAACCACCTGGCGTCTGCTTGACAGGAAGTCCAGGATCCAGCTGCACAGCGAGCTGTTTAAGCCCAGAGCCCAGAGTTTCTCATCTAGCTTGGAGGGCACTATGGCATTGAAAGCTGAGCTGTAGTCTACAAACAGCATTCTCACATAAGCGTTCTTTTTTTCCAGGTGGGAGAGAGCAGTGTGTATTGTAGATGCAATGGCATCATCAGTGGAGCGGTTGTTGCGGTAAGCAAACTGCAGCGGGTCAAGAGAGAGAGGCAGCACAGAGCAGATGTAATCTCTGATTAGTCTCTCAAAGCATTTGCTGATGATGGGGGTCAGAGCAAAAGGACGCCAGTCATTTAAGCAAGTTATTTTTGATTGTTTTGGAACAGGCACAATGGTGGATGTTTTAAAGCATGTGGGGACTACAGACAAAGAGAGGGAAAGATTGAAAATGTCCGTAAAAACACCAGCCAGCTGGTTCGCGCACGCTCTGATGACGCGGCCCGGAATGCCGTCTGGGCCCGCGGCTTTGCGGATATTCACCCGTCGGAAGGATCGGGTTACATCCGCTACAGAGACAGAGAGTGAACTAACCTCTGTAGCTTCAGCCGCGAGAGCTCTCTCCACGAGGGAGGTGTTATTTCCCTCGAAACGAGCATAAAAAGTATTTAGCTCATCCGGGAGAGAGGCAGCGGTGTTCATGGTGGAGTTTTTATTCCCTTTAAAAACCGTGATGATGTTAATTCCCTGCCACATGCTTCTAGAGTTGGTGGTGTTAAACTGTCCTTCAATCTTGCTCCTGTACTGGTGTTTTGCGGTTCTTATAGTTTTTCGGAGGACATAACTGGCTTGTTTATGCTCCTCCGCGTTCCCGGAATTAAAAGCGGAGGTCCGCACATTAAGTGCCGCGTGAACATCGCTATTAATCCAAGGTTTCTGATTCGGATAGATCCGTATTGTTCTGGTCGGAACCATGTCCTCTACGCACGTTCTGATGAAACACATTACGCTATCAGCGTAAAGCTCGATGTCGTCATCAGAGGCGGACCGGAACATCTCCCAGTCCGTGTGATCAAAACAGTCTTGTAGCGTAGAATCTGACTGGTCCGACCAGCACTGGATCGTTCTGAGGGTGGGTGCTTCCTGTTTCAATTTCTGCCAGTAAGCGGGCAGAAGCTGAATGGAAGAGTGGTCCGATTTGCCAAATGGTGGGCGGGGGAGGGATCTGTAGCCATCCCGGAAGGGAGAGTAGCAGTGGTCCAAAACCCAGTCCCCTCGTGTATTGAAACTAATGTGCTGGTGGTATTTTGGTGCGACTGACTTTAAACTGGCTTTATTAGAGTCCCCAGTCACAATGAACACGGCCTCAGGGTGCGCGGTTTCCTGCTCACTTATACTCCCATAGAGTTCCTTGAGTGCCCGGTCTGTGTCGGCTTGTGGGGGAATGTGATAATGACCGCTGTGAATTCCCTCGGTAGCCAGAATGGTCGACACAGAAGCATAAGAAATTCCAGATCAGGAGAGCAGAAAGACTTGATGGAATGTACGTTCCTCTGATCACACCAGGATTTGTTGATCATAAAACATACACCACCTCCTCTGCTTTTACCTGAGAGGTCTTTCACTCTGTCCGCTCGGTGCACAGAGAACCCCGCGTGTTCAATTTATGGTCGAAGCCTCCTCAGGGCCAGCAACACCGCCAGCAACTCTAAGCAGTTGATGTGCCAAAGGAGTCAGGGTCCTGTCCAGAACCCTGAGACTGTCTGCCCATTGCACATGGTGCCCCAGCCCGAATTTGAGGCGTCTGTCATGACCATGATGTTCCTTGAGACCTGCTCTAGGGGAACACCTGCCAATAGAAATGCCAGGTCCGACCAAGGGCTGAAAGGCTGACGCACTGGTGTGATGGTCACACGCCGGGTGCCGTGATGCCATGCCCACCTCGGGACTCAAGTCTGTAGCCAGTTCTGAAGCGGTCTCATATGCATCAACCCGAGGGGGAGAACCACCGCTGAGGATGCCACGTGTCCCAGGAGCCTCTGAAATTATTTCACTGGCACCGCTACCTTCTGCCTCAGCACGTTCAGTCACAAGACTTGCCTTGAGAGTGACCGAGTCCAACTCCATGCCGAAAAAAGAGATGCTCTGCACAGGGGAGAGCTTGCTCTTCTCCCAGTTGACCTGCAGCCTGAGTCAGTCGAGGTGCTGAAGCACAAGGTCCCTGTGTTCACACAATAGGTCTCACAAGTGAGCTAGGATTAGCCAGTCGTCAAGATAATTGAGAATAGGTATGCCCTTCTACCTCAGCGGGGCCAGGGCAGCCTCTGCGACCTTGGTAAAGACCTGAGGGGACAGGGACAGACCGAAGGGGAGGACCTTGTACTGGTATGCTCAGTGTTTGTGTCGAGGAATGATCGATACATGAAAGTACCTTCAGGTCAATGGCCGCGAACCAATCCTGACATCGTACTGACACCAGGATGCACTTCTGCATTAACATCCTGTAAGGATTTGTTCAATGCACGCAGATCCAAGATTGGGCGCAACCCTCCCCCTCTCTTGGGCACGATAAAATAAGGGCTGTAAAAGCCCTCGTGCAACTTGGCTACAGGAACACCCTTCGCCAGAAGGGTGGCAACCTCCGCCCAGTGGATGGAGGCACCCTCGCCCCGCACTGTAGTGGAGAGGATGGATCGCGTAGCCGAGGCGAATCATCCTAATGAGCCACTGCGAGGGGCTGGAGAGCACTAACCAGGCCTCCAGCCCCCGTGAAAGCGGCACCAAGGTTGCATCTCCGCAAGGTTGAGCCACAGGTGCCGCTCTTGGACCACAAGAGTGGACATCGTCCAGCCCAGGGTGCGTGCCGTGACTTTCGTCGCCCGTAAGGTGAGGTCGGTTGCAGTACACAGTTCCTGTATCAGCCCTTGGTCGGTTCTACCCTCATGCAGATCTTTCAGCTCCTTGGCCTGGTGGACCTGCTAGACGGCCATGGCATGCAGGGTGGAAGCGGCTTGACCCGCGGCCTTGTAAGCTTTCGTCATTAATGAGGAAGAGAACTTACAGGCCTTGCAAGGGAGCCTTGTTTGGTTGCGCCAGGTGGCTGCGCACATAAATGCACCGCTACAGCGTGCTCTACCTGGGGGACCTTGACATATCCCTTAGCCACTCCACCATCGAGGGCTTAGCCAGTGGAAACGCTCCCATGTCCACATCCAGATCGCCCACGGTGCTTGCCGACCCGGCCGGCTGAGCATCAGCCCAGGGCAGACCAGGTTGGGGAGCAGCTGCGGTGGCTACTTGCTTCATAAAGAAGGAAGTAAGCCGTGACTGCAACGTTCTGATGAGCATGTTCTCGCAATGAGAACATGTCCTTTCCACGAAAGCTGCCTTGGCGTGCTGGGGCCCCAAGCACTCGAGGCAGATTTCATGGCTGTCCGGAGAGGAGAGATAACGGCCGCATCCAGTAGCGCAAACACGGAAGGACATCTTTAAAAAGACGGCAAGCGTTTGCGCGAGCTCTTTTAGAAGGAAATATATACTCTTTTAGCACCCGCGGACTCAGCCGCCGAAATACCCAGGGGAAACACAACACTCGACCGTGCGAGGGTGTCCGCTGATATGCGCCGTAAAATCCAGCAGCGTAAGCAACAGGTGAGAGGACGAACACATTCAGCTCCGAAGAAAAAATCTGAATGAGTGGTGCACACCATCTCCTTTTATACCCGTATGTCCGGGGCGGAGAGTGGCATGCAAATTCCACTCGCCAATTCTCATTGGCCTTTTCTATTTTAAGCAAAGGTGATTGGGGCTCCCAAGATCGAACCCCTAGTGTCACTACATCAACACAATGTCGAGTGTGTGACAGACAGGGAACTGCAAGTTACTTGTGGAGGAACATTGTTTTGTTAATTACGTGAGTTGGGCTCTGGCTCTGTTCTTCTGCGCGGCATATTATGATGGCCGGTGTAGCCATGGTTACAGGTGATCATCTTATCAGAATGAATGTAACTACAACATCAAATCTTGCCACCTCCCCTCAAAAATAAAATAAATAACAAAAGATGGATATACGAAATATATATCTATAAGTATATAAGATATATCTTGTGGGAAGGTAAGTAGCATATCCTCCGCTGTTGTTTTGACATATTGAAAACAATTGTTTTAAAATAAATAACATTACAAAAGTTAGGTGTAACAAGGTTCACAATGGGAAAGGAGGAGGCGGATACCGGATGAACAATCAAAACAATGGTTTAATGAAAACTTAAAAAGACACAGAACACAAATGCACACACTGCAGCTGTGTGTGGCTCTCTCTCTCCCGAACTGCTGCATTCCGCTGCACTTATCCCTCTCCTCGACTGATTATCCCAGTTGGGGGCCGGGCGTGCATAGTCACGGCCCCGCCCTCCTCCTTGTCACATTAGGCAAAGCTGACATTAGACATAAAGATTGCTAGTCATATCAGATAAGGTAAAATGGTGGAAACTATTATAACTTAGCTAGCAGGCAAATAGACCAATGTAGTAACTGGTTTAGAGATTGGCATTGTTACCAGCATAAAGTTTAAATATTCTACTGTCCTTCCTCGAAAATAAAATCAAGCACTGCAGTATTACAATCCATAAATATAGCTGCAAGCAGCGATGATGGGCCCAAGCACCATGGGTCCATTTCCACTTGGTGGCTTTCAGAAAACAAAGCATGATGGACACAGCAACAACTCAACATTAATGTAAACTTGGACCCTAATTATACAGTAAGTAATAGATATATGCCACCATTCCAGTTTGACTACAACTTCACAAAATTTTCCATCAGCAGTGTTTAAACAATTTAAGCAATTTGGGTAAATGTAAGAGAACTTTTTCAAAGTCTGTTGTAAGTACCACACTTCCTGCTGCCAGTTGGTGGTGCTATGACCATGATCAACAGTAGCTGCATCCATGTGATTAGCTCCAAAGAAAAAAACATACAACTCAATTTTAATCTAAATCACACAATGCACGCGGAAGAAATTAGACTATTTTTGCCATTAATTTAGTGAATTGCCATGGCAACACCGTTTGATATTTAAAAATCTGTTCACAATTTTTCATCTTCGATGTCTTGGCATAATGTTGTCTAAATGTGGTGATAGTCTCATGAATCACCATTCAGAGAATCTATTTTTAATTGTTATTTAAAATTTTTTGACATTTTTGCTATAATTTAATATAATTCTTTATTGAAAAAAATATATAGATCTAAAGAATATATTGTAATGAAGTTATTTACCATTTTTATTTATCCATAAACCGGCTTTAAATTAAATTAAATGTAATTCATGGCACTAGGTGTTAAGTAGATTTTAATATGAGCACAGAAGTCATTTAGGTTTGTAATTTCGTTGCAATTCTGTTGTTGCATTTTTTTTCTCTGTGCACTGTCAAAATAAATGAAGTACATTAACTGAGTCTGCATTCGTTATTCATATGCACAACTGTTTAAATTTCCTCTAAATTAATGTAGGGCAAATGAGGACATAAATTAGTTTAGAATGCTACATGTTCGCCCATAGAATAATTATTCAAAGCATAAATTACCAACTGGTTACCAACAAACAACTATTTGTCACGGTTTGTGACATTTGTTCCAGCTCATACTGTTGTTTGTTTTTCTCTCTCCCTCGTGTCTCACAGGTGGAGATGGCACGTGATCGGCGTTTCCATGGAACGGTGATCGATCTCTGGGAGATGCTGATCACAGCAATGATTTACTCGCCTTTTACCATCTGCTTCAATCTGATTGCACTCCCTACTTATTCCTTGTGTGTCACCTCGTAATTTGCCTGTTTATGGTTTACTGTCATGTTAACTGTGCTCTCTCGTGTAGTCGGAGCATGCTCGTGTGTCTGTTGGTTGCCCCTCCGTAGATGCGGTTACCTTCCTGCTTGCCGTCACCCTCGCCAGTTCTGTGCGCAGTCCATGTGGAGGAGGATTCCTCGGTCTCTGCCCGCGTCTCGGGGACTAGATCATCTGGGCTTTGCTTCGCAACACACCAACTTCAACGGATTTTCTTCAGATTGTTACTGACTTCAACAAAGCACACTTATCATACGAACACACCTTCACTAGCCCATTGCTGGATTTCAGCCTTCTGCAGCCGGCGCCAGGTGCGCCTTATCCTGCCATTGAGAACTTTGTTAATAAAACCATTGAACCGTCATCTCTGCTTTTGTGTCCTTTGTCCCTTCCGTGACACTATTGAACCACGACCTTGCCACAACGTCGTCATGACGGACTGGCACCACTCCAAAGTTACGTTGTGGCAACGAATACAGAAATTTAACTTTTCAGGTTTCACAACGTAATCAGTTACATTGACACAACTAAAGTTTGGTCATCAAATTACGGTATAGTTAGGAAATGGCCATGTAATTTGGCTAGCTGGAATTACAAAATGACTGAATTTGCTGCTGCTTTTCTCAAATTTTGCAAAGCAATTTTCTGCATTTTTTGGGGTTGTTTTGCAGTGAAAACTCACAAATCATCATTATATACCTATGTAATTGTGTTAATTACATTTTAAATGCAATTACATGTATATATTTTAGTGCATAATAACTGAATATGCAGTTAGCAACCAAAAAAAGAAAAAACACATACATTTAAGTGAAAGCTGTGGTTATTGAAATACCCTTAATTATTTTTGTATAACAATTTTCTCCTCAGAGAATGCAATAAAACTTGTCTAGGCCTTCAGTGCGATTCATGCCATTAAGAAAACACAGTTTTACAATGAATAAGACGCCATATGCCCATCATATATTACGTGGCAGTCAATTAATAATACCAGTTGACATTTTAAAAACACGTCCATGCACGAAAGCCAGAACAAAGGAGGTCTAATACGAAGAAAAAGCTCTCTAATAATATTTGCGATTTATTTCAGTTTTGTTTGCAATAAATTTTGTTTCGTCAGGGTGCACGGTTACTTTTCAAAACTTGATCCGACACTGAATGCTCAAGCAGCCTAATTTACATTTAGAAAACTCCTGATGTTGCTATATCAATGCAAAAAGCACTTACCAATTTACTTGAAGTGAAAATGTGTTGTAACAAATAATAAAGAATAGGCAATTGTGATCAAACTTTTCTACAGAGTTACAGTCTTACACTGAGGGGCCGTTCATATTGAGCGCGTTTGTGTCCGTCTGCGCTGTTTTATATACGATTTCAATGTAAACGTGCGCTAGATAGACGTCTTTGACGGCTTGTTTATGTTTTTAGACACCATATCAAGTTAAAAAGAACTTAAACTGTGAAACGTCTCGAGTCAAGACACACACGTTTTGCTCTTTTGTAGCCCTGCGTGTAATTTTAGTGCAAAAACAAACGCATTCAAGCATGTAAACGGCACGTTGCATAAGAGGTTAAAGGTTCTAATCCATCCATATAAAACTATGTTTTAATTAACAAAGATTGCATCCACATCTCAGTTGATGTATATAATGAGTGAGGACACATGTGTTTGCATTTTTCTATGGGATTCGTCTGGAAAAGAACTCAAACGCGGGGTTAGTTGTCACATACGTGGTTGTGACACGTATTGTTTACTTGTTGCCATATCAACACTGCGTAGATTAAAAAAATAATAATAATTTTGGGAAATCCGCTCCGGGAATTTGCACGAGAGCATCGGTGACCAAGATGACACAGCTCACGTAACCCCATGGCACAACAGAGCCATGAAACACTCGATTTATATAGGAAGAAAACACACTGCATGCCGGCATTGCACATTAACAATCAGATCACCTGGTTACCCCACACCTGAAAGCGATTAAGAGAGAGAGAGAGAGAGAGAGAGAGAGAGAGAGAGAGATAAAGACAAAACATATGCTCACAAACAATACGGCCGAGAAGGCAATCACAATGGGGGACATATTTAACTTTTCTATTTCCTGGAAAAGAGCGCGAGCTGCAGAGAAAACTGCTGACACTAAACAAACATTTATCATAAATTCTAAATAACACATTCCAGCGCCGGATCAGCAATCAAAACATACACAGATCAAATGAATCAAACTCCATCTCAAGAAATGGAGATGTTTAACACATGAAATGAGATATATAGTTAACTGAAGAACGTAGTTACACATACTTCATATACATACGAGACGAAACAGGGATCCCTTCTAAACACATTCATGGAGCTTGGATGCCCTCTATTGGACATTTATTGTAATTGCCACTCATTACATATACACATTATGACAGTTTTCTATTATTTTTACATTTCGGTTGATATTTTAATTATATTTTATTTATATAAAAAATAAGACATATGTTTATTAACAATAAACTTTAAAAACCAAGCTTACCAAATACCTCAAAACGTGAATATGCACAAAAAGGAATGATGAGATTTAATGCATTGCAATGGCAACAGTATTTAAGATATCAAAAATCCCTTCAGAATTTTAAATCTGCACTGTCTTGACATTATTCTAAAATCTTTTGAAGCAATTCAGGTTAACATAATAGGGATATTTCAAAATCTGTTAAAAGTGACACACTTCCTTCCGCCAGTTGGTGGCACTATGACTGTGACCCACAATAGCCACATCAGTGTGATCAGCCTGCAAGGACAAACATTTGGCTCAATTTTGATGTTTTAAATTTTCTGCATGCAGAAGATTTGAGACATTTCCTTATTCCATTTTTTTTTTTTACTTTATTTTATCGCTTCGCCATGGCAACACCGTTCGATATATCAAAAATCCCTTCGCAACTTAGCATCGTCAATGTCTTGGCATGATGTCGCCCACATTTGGTACCTGTAACATAAAATACCTGGGAGGAGTATATCAAATTCCTGAGCATGCATTTTTCAAACAATCCATAATGGCCAACTTCCTTTTGGGCAGAGCTTATGACTGTCAGCACAAAAGTCATCCGGCTTTATGATATCTATATGTGTACAAAGTTTGGTGACTGTAGCTCAAAAGGCATGTGCTACAGAGTCCCCCGAACAGGCCCATGTTTTAGGTGGTGCCGCACAGCCCCCCCCCCCCCACACACACACACACATGCGGGGGGGCATGACCCCCCCCCTTGCAAGTTTTCCATGCCCTAATGGCTGATGTGTGTGCAAACTTTCAAGAGTTTTCACGCATGTTATGTACCCCAAAAGTACCGAAAACCTTGAAAAGAAGAAGAAAAAATAATAATAAATATAGCTGCAAGCAGCGATGATGGGCCCAAGCACTACGGTGCCATCACCACCTGGTGGCTTTAGGAAAACAAAAAATGGTGGCCGCATGCATTTGAGAGGGTAAATATAAGAGGAGTTTTTCAAAGTCACACAAAGTGTCACACTTCCTGTTGTCAGTTGGTGGTGCTATGGCCGTGACCCATAATAGCTGTATAAATGTGATCAGCCCCCATTACCAAAAATACAGCTGAATTTTCATCAAAATCATACAATTCACACAGAAGATAGAAGGAAATTCCTGTTTCACATTTTTACCCTTAATTTATTGCATCACCATGGCAAAACTTCGATATATCAAAACTTTGTTCGCAATTTAGCATCTTCAATGTCTTGGCATATTATAGCCTAAATTTGGTGACAGTCACATGATTCCCCTAGGAGGAGTATTCAAAAGTTCAGGGCCTGCAATTATCAAAAAATACACATTCAATCCAAAATGGCTGACTTTCTGTTGGGTGGAGCTATTGACTGTAATTTTGAAAGTTGTCCAGCTTGATGAGAACAATTTATGTAGCAAGTTTGGTGATCGTAGAAGAAACTGACCCACACAACTTTTGTCAAAAGGTGGTGCTACAGCGCTCCCCAGCCACACCCATATGTTAACTTTTCCCCAGGCCTAATGGTGACAACACTGATGTGTGTGCAAAATATCATGAAAATTCAAGCATGCCAAGTTCCTCAAAAACATGTGAATATACATAAAAAGAATAATGACATTTAATTCGTTGCCATAGCAACACTGTTTAAGATATCACAAATCCCTTCAGAATTTTAAATCTGCACTGTCTTGACATTATTCTAAAATTTTTTGAAGCAATTCAGGTTAACATAATAGGGATATTTCAAAGTCTGTTAAAAGTGACACACTTCCTTCCGCCAGTTGGTGGCGCTACGGCCGTGACCCACAATAGCCACATCAATGTGATCAGCCTGTAAGAACAAACATTTGGCTCAGTTTTTATGTAAAATCGCACCATGAATGCAGAAGATATGAGACATTTCCTTATTCCATTTTTTTAATGTTATTTTATCGCTTTGCCATGGCAACACCGTTCGACATATCAAAAATCCCTTCGAAATTTAGCATCATCAATGTCTTGGCATGATGTCACCCACATATGGTACCTGTAACATGAAATCCCTGGGAGGAGTATATCAAATTCTTTAACGTACATTTTTCAAACAATCCAAAATGGCCAACTTCCTTTTGGGCAGAGCTTATGACTGTCAGCGCGAAAGTTGTCCGGCTTGATGAGATCTATATGTGTACAAACTTTAGTGACTGTAGCTCAAAAAGGATATGTTACATAGCCCCCGAACATGCCCATGTTCTAGGTGGTGCCGCAGAGCCCCTCCCGCACCCCCCCCCCCCCACCTGTAAATCTGTCACGCCTTAATGGCCAGCGACTCTGATGTGTGTGTACTTTCAGTGCACTGATGTGTGTGCACTTTCAGTGCTTGGGCCCTAATAATAATAATCCTTAGAAGAATAATAGGGCTCTGCACTTTCAGTGCTTGGACCCTAATAAAATGCCCCATTAGAGGGGTTAATGCTATCTAATGAACTACTGCGTTAAGAGAGCTACAGTGCATCCAGAAGTATTCACAGCGCTTAACTTTTTCCACATTTTGTTGTTACAGCCTTCTTCCAAAATGGATTAAATTCATTATTTTCCTCAAAATTCTACAAACAATACCCCATAATGACAACGTGAAAGAAGTTTGTTTGAAATCTTTGCAAATTTATTACAAATAAATAAATAATAAAAAAAAATCACATGTACATAAGTATTCACAGCCTTTGCCATGACACTCAAAATTGAGCACAGGTGCATCCTGTTTCCACTGATCATCCTTGAAATGTTTCTACAACTTGATTGGAGTCCACCTGTGGTAAATTCAGTTGATTGGACATGATTTGGAAAGGCACACACCTGTCTATATAAGGTCCCACAGTTAACAGTGCATGTGAGAGAACAAACCAAGCCATGAAGTCCAAGGAATTGTCTGTAGACCTCCGAGACAGGATTGTATCGAGGCACAGATCTGGGGAAGGGTACAGAAAAATTTCTGCAGCATTGAAGGTCCCAGTGAGCACAGTGGCCTCCATCATCCGTAAATGGAAGAAGTTTGGAACTGCCAGGACTCTTCCTAGAGCTGGCCGCCCAGCCAAACTGAGCGATCGGGGGAGAAGGGCCTTAGTCAAGGAGGTGACCAAGAACCCGATGGTCACTCTGACAGCGTTTCTCTGTGGCAAGAGGAGAACCTTCCAGAAGAACAACCATCTCTGCAGCACTCCACCAATCAGGCCTGTATGGTAGAGTGGCCAGACGGAAGCCACTCCACAGTAAAAGGCACATCACAGCCCGCCTGGGTTTGCCAAAAGGCACCTGAAGGACTCTCAGACCATGAGAAACAAAGATTTAACTCTTTGGCCTGAATGGCAAGCGTCATGTCTGGAGGAAACCAGGCACCGCTCATCAGTTGGCCAATACCATCCCTAACAGTGAAGCAGGTGGTGGCAGCATCATGCTGTGGGGATGTTTTTCAGCGGCAGGAACTGGGAGACTAGTCAGGATCGAGGGAAAGATGAATGCAGCAATGTACAGAGACATCCTTGATGAAAACCTGCTCCAGAGTGCTCTGGACCTCAGACTGGGGTGAAGGTTCATCTTCCAACAGCACAATGACCCTAAGCACACAGCCAAGATAACAAAGGAGTGGCTCCGGGACAACTCTGTGAATGTCCTTGAGTGGCCCAGCCAGAGCCCAGGCTTGAACCCGATTGAACATCTCTGGAGAGATCTGAAAATGGCTGTGCACCGATGCTCCCCATCCAATCTGATGGAGCTTGAGGGGTCCTGCAAAGAAGAATGGGAGAAACTTTTTTGTTTGGAGAGTTTTTTTTTTTTTTTGTTTGTTTGTTTTTTTAATAAATTTGCAAAGATTTCAAACAAACTTCTTTCACATTGTCATTATGGGGTATTGTTTGTAGAATTTTGAGGAAAATAATGAATTTAATCCATTTTGGAATAAGGCTGTAACATAACAAAATGTGGAAAAAGTGAAGCGCTGTGAATACTTTCTGGATGCACTGTACCTGGCTAACTATCGTTCCAATAAAATATCTTACCTATCGAGCAAGAAAAAAGCCATCTCTGGGTCAGTTTTAAATCCTTTCAGATCTCAGAGCTGTCGCCATCTCCGAAAGGCCAACAAGCTACAAGTTTTCAGCTTCAAACTTCTATCACACCTACCCGCACCGCACATACAGTATACAGGTGCTGTAGTGGTTCCGGACCTTCTTTTATTTATTTACGGACATGATGTAAACATGCACTGATGACTGACGGAAGTATGCAATTTCCCGCCAAATCCATCCCGACAGCTCTAAAATATAAATCATTATTATAGGCTTACCATAGTGAAACAGGGTGTGGCAAAACCATGGTTTGGAATTGTTGGTGTACTTGATCATTAATGACATTTTGTTCATTTCTAACAAAAAAATCTTACATAGTGCAGCCTTACTATGCAGAGAGAGACAACTATAAGTAATTAATTTATAGATGGATTCCCAAGAAAAGTGCAAACACTGTGGTTCTAATTGTTTGAGCATCCTGACTACGCCAACACAGCAGCATTGGCTCAACCAATGGTGTGTGTTTGGTACAGGACTAGGGATGTGACCGAAGCCGAATACCTTATTTGGAAAAGCACGAATAATGACTTCAAAATGAGTAACGGATTCATCCAAATAATATAAAAAATATTAGTACGACTGATTATCCAAGAGGCACAAGGATAAAGCAACATTTTTGATAGACATATACAAAATTACAAAGAATTTATGAATCTGTGCAGCCAATATTTCTAATGTTTAAACTTAATGAAAGAAAATGCGCCGTGTGATTTCAGATCAGATGGCCACGGTCTCTGTTATTTGTGCGCGTCTGGAGCTTATCAAGTGTAACTTTAAGATATGACATCATATACACTTTCCACTTCTTGAAATGTCTATGTTAGTGTGTCACACGATTCACACGTGATTCCCATGTATTCATTTATAGCCTAAACCTGAGCGCGATGTTAAATTCCTGACCTGAATTGATGATTTCATGTCGGAGCTCGTCTATCTGTCTTTTAAAGTTGACCACATTTATGTCCACATCAGCGATTAAGGAAATTATCTGGTTAAGACTTTATTATGGAAAAAAGTTAAAATGCTCTATAAAGGTTTAAATGCTCCATAGAGTATTCATCTATTTGGAATATTCCTCCTTATGTAAAACTGAAAGTGAAAGAAACTTTTTTCTTCTTTAAACTGTGCTACCTCTGGTAAGGCGCTATATAAATTTAACATCATGATGATGATTATTATTATTATTATTATTATTATTTAAAGGTGCACTCAGCAATTCCTGAGAAACACTGTTGATATTCGAACTCAACTGCCAAACAAACACACAAAAGCTCCGCCCACCAAATTAATGCAGGCGAGGCAGTTTTACACACACCAGCTCCAGACACTCACAACTCTCCTGCTACTAAATCTAACATCACAACAACAGCATATATGTGTTCTGTGAAACATAGCAAAATTTATGTTACCCACCTATGTTACAATCCTTCTTTTTTATATTTTATATTTTAAAGTTTATATTTGTCTGACCTTTTTCTCTTGGTCTGTTTCTCAGCCATTTGTCCTCCTTAGAGTTTAGAAAGTTAGCATCAGCCAGATTTGCCATCGCTCTTCTAATAAATTTCCCTCTCACTCTGCCCCCACCCCCCATCCTGTACATGTGCAAAAACCACCCCCTGTTGCTGATTGGCTGGAGTAGTGTTGTGTGGATCGGTCTGTTCCACTTTGTTTTTGTCCCATTTACACATATACCCACCCACAGAATGGACAGCTAGCAGACTGTGAGGAGATATTTGCAGAATTTGACAAAAAGTGTATTGGATTTGAATTACTGAGTGCACCTTTAACTAAATAATGGTGTCTTATCCTAAAATTTCCCGATAAATTTACAGGACTTTCACCTGTATGTAGGCTATATTGTTTTTATTTTCATTTATTTAATGTTTGAATTTGTATTTATTATTCACTGCAGACATCTCAAAAACATGCTTGACGCCTCCTGCCTTCAGAATAATGTTGTTATACATGCACAGACAAACAAAAATTCTGTTTCTTGCAGATATTAATATCTGAAATACCAGGAGAAACCACAACATATTCCACAGTTAATGTAGCCTACAAATTCAGCTTCATCTGGAAAGAAAAAAATAATAAACTGTGTAATAATAATATTTATTATTATTATTATTATTATTATTATTAGTCTATTTTTATGAAAAGGCATATACAAGGCATATTTTATTAATATAAACTATAAATGTAAGAGTAACATTTAAAAATGGGGATTTCATTTAGTTTTGATGCACTTCCGGTTTAAGCCCATCCCACATCCAGTTCTATCCGAATACAGAGACTGATACAGATAATTTTGTCATATGAACAGATACAGATACAAATACAGATAATGGCTTCACTGCACACCCCTAGACAGGACTATCTGTTTGTTTGCCCAATGGCAGACAGGTAAGTGTCCGGGAAACCTGTTTGAAAACAATTGTTACTTAACTTTTGTCTTTCTGTTTAGTGCGCTGAAATTGCGAACTTCACCTTTAAAGTAAAATGAAAATCTTCCTGAAACAGATGGAAAAGGTGCATATGCTGGCCGTGTGATGAGTGCCTGAGGGTGCCCTCCCTGTGTGGACAGCTTGTAAGCATTAAGCAGACCTAGAGATTAATTTGACATAAAATTTTACAACCCTCAATATGGAAATAAATAGATGTTGGCAAAAACGAGAATTAATTTTATTGGAATATGCTCTGAGAAATAAACACATCAGCAAACAACAAGGTGACTTTCCTTTTGTTCGTGTCCATGCATTTATTTTAATCAGAATGTCTATATTGTGGAGATTTAATAAGGTATTTCGTAGTCTCTCTGTAAATTCTCTACCACGGTCTCTGGAAATGGAATATCAGTAAAAGAAGTGCCAAGGTGATTGCAGAGACCATGGAAGTATTTAATCTGGCAACTACTGGTTAAATTCTTCCTGTGCCAGTGACCTAACATCTTTTGCTGGACCTGTTCTGGCTGTCCTTGACTTCTGACGCCTACAGCAGATCACATATCTGTATTAAAAGAAGCATATATCTAAAGTTTCTTTGATTTTAATTACATTTCTAACTATAACATACTCTTGCTCATTTATATGAACCCTTACAGTAGTAGATGCAGACCCCATTGTCTATGATTCAGGAGTACAGACAGGAGTATTTGACAGACGATAACAGCAATAATGTCCTTTAACCTGTAAAGCAATTGTGTTAGTCTAGAGGTACATCTTTTTGCTTTGAGTGCTAGAGGCTGTGGGAACAAATATTTCAAGTAAACACATAAAATACTGTCAGTCTTTTGCAACAGCTTGTCAGTATAGAGATGTGTACGGAGCACATTTGGTTGCATTTCATTTCGTAATTTCAATGGACCAATCCAGCTGATGTTTTGCACTGTTTCCAGGAAACATGGAGAGAGAACACAGTCACAGATTTTTAAGGGAGCTGAGGCGATCACATATTTTGTTAATTCCCAAAAATACTGCGTAGCAGAAGGGGTGGTGTGGCGGTGATTTTGGTTTGATAAAACAATTGTAATTAATGGTGAATGAGGCAACAAGACAGCCCCTTGAAAATGTCAGTTGAATGCAAGTCAGTCCTCATTGAACGATCTTGATATCTTATTTTTAATGCGACAGTACCGGTTTTGGTGCTTGTTCTAAAAGTCACTGTAAATACTTGCAAATAGTACAAATTATGCATTTAAACAATAAACGTGTAACAAAATAAATATGCAATATAATATATGCAATTTCAAGATTTCATATTTATTGATGGAATACATGTAATTTATAAACTACAAAGCAGCTTTATTTTATTTGTTATTAAAAATAGACAATATAAATGAAATACCCAAATGAATCGGGATTGAATTGAAATCAGAATTTAATCGAGAGCTTGTCAATCAGTTTCGAATGGGGACATTTTTTATCAATACCCAGCCCTATTATGTAAGAACATTTTTGAGATATAAGTGTAGGACTAAGGTTGGCCAATTTGTTTTAGCTAAAATTTCACTTCCATCAGCTGAAACACTGTGAATGCTTCTGTGTAGTAAAACAATGTAGTGTTCCATTTGAGACAAATCTACACTTTGAAAAGTCATACACTAGATGGCCGAGTGCATAGTGTAAGTGCAGAGAAAATACTGCGTCTTAGCTACAGGGGTTGAAGCCCCCTAAATAGTGTCTAGAATCAATTATTTTGCCAACTAAGACATCTTCCTTCAACTTTTTTTGGAAACTATATGCTTAACCCTAACCCCAATCTAATCCCTTACAAATAACAACCCCAAAAATCTGATTGGTAAAATGTTGTTGTAGGACCAACAAGGACACTAGGAACACTAGGAACACATCCAAACAGGCAAAAATTTTACCCTGCTTCCTTTCTTCCAGATAGGCTTAGTTGCATAGAACTGAACTTGGAAACAATCTGAAAACCAGACAACAAAAAGTGTCACACCAGGTTTTCTGCAAGCAATTTCTCAAATTGCTGTAATCTCCACAAGGCCTGAAATCCTTGTACCCAAGCTGTGGCCAACAGTTGACTGGGCATCAAATGACCAGTCGTCAACAAAGCATGCCACTATTGAAGGGCACGGGGCTCTCACGATGGCATATGAACAACAGACTCTGCGGTAAGCCAGCCTGGCTTTCCTGCATCCCCCTTCTCCTCACATCTCCCTCTCCCCTTCAGGCCTGGACTGTGCAAGGATGAGTGAACAAATGTTTATCTGTCCATAGTTGGTATATGGGGGAGGTACAATGCTATTTGCTTCTTCACTCTGCAGTAGTTTGCATTTTTTTTTTTTTTTTTTTTTTTTTTTTGCTGAGCCTAACAAATTGTCACTTATGTGCACATAACACAGACATGCCAAAGCTGAGTTCAGTCAGAGAAATAGTAAAGCATGAATCTGTCATGGGGCACTCACCACCTCTGGCAAGGTCACACAAGCATTATTTTAAATGACAGCCCAGTAGAACAGGAACATTAGACAACACTCTCAGAGCATACCAACTATCTGAGAGGATGTGCTTGGAGTGTTATGTTGATTGCAGTGGTGCATAGATGGAAAATATAATTATTTTTTTTTAGGCAATTTTAGAATTATACATTCTCAATATATATATTTGCAAATAAAAAAACCATCTAATTTTAAGCCAGAAGTTAGCCTGTACATGACCGGTTCATTCAGAAGCATCGTGCCCCTTTATATTTTTTAGCCAAGTGGATTTTGAATGCAACTCACAAATAAATAAATAAATAACATTACATGACATGCCAACAAATTAATCGAATATATATACAACATATAAGTATGTAAGAATACATAAGTATAAGTGTGTGTGTGTGTGTGTATATATATATATAATTTATATAATACACACACATTTCTTTAACCTCTTGCGAGTACAGTGCATGTACAGTGCCTGCATGCATGTACAGTGTGTTTTGTCTTCGCTATACGCTACATATAATTTAATTTAATTTGAACTGACTGATCTCACTCAAGTCATGGCTGTCATTAAAGGGTTACACATTTGACACATGGAGCCATGTGACAAAACATGGCACTGATCTAAGTGGAGATTGTCTGTGTGAGAAATGCAAACAAAACTACATCTGGTACGAAACCTTAAGTTACGTTGAAACTGGTAGTATCAAAAGATTATCTCTAGTTTCATACGATATGCCATTTAAAAAATGTCAGCGATTTATCTGTTAAATACGATGACCTCCAATGAGGACAATGAGACTAATTAACTTTAGAAATCCTATATTCACTGTGCATTTTCATATTGAGAATCAAGCTGGAAAATTTTGTTTTTAGAGTCTGTTTATGGAGTTAGGATGAAAATAAGGTGCATTTCAAACTGTTCTGAGACCAGTGCAGTTAAACAACACATTGGAGGTTATGTCATCCACTAGTTAGGGAGCAATGGAGCATCTTATAGCAGTTCTATGCAGCCAAGTGCATTGACTCCTAACATACAGTCAAAAGTTCAGTTTCAGGCTGCAGATGATGTTCACACCACTCAACATGGTTGGCAGACATGGGCCAATGGTAATCAGTATATAAATTAAGAATTTATGATGCTAAATTTTATTTTAACATGGATAGAAGTAATTGGATGATGCTGGCCATTACTTAAATCAGAATTAATTATGTTAATTTCTGATTAGTAAAATGCTTCAGCACTGGCAATCGCTTGTTTATTTAACAGTGCAAAGAGAGAACATTGAGATTTTGTTGCCAAAGTAGAAAAAACATTCTAACATAAAAGTCAAATCAAGTCAAATAATTTGTATAGTTTATTATTATTATTTGTGCTTTTCCCAATATACATTGTTCCATGGAAGCTTTACAGAAAACCAGCTGTACTGTCTGTAACATCTAAAAAAACATGAATTAGCAACACTTCTGGAAACATAAACAATTTGATAAAAAAAGCTGACCTTCTATAGGTCAGCTTTTTTTTATGACCTTCTATATTTTACAACTAAGGCCCACTGTCCCCATATGAGGACATCAATTTTTAGGAAAACTTTTTGCTGTTCAATATATATATATATATATATATATATATATATATATATATATATATATACAGTATATATACACACTACTGTTCAAAAGTTTAGGGTCACTTATTCATTCTTTCTTTATTTTTATTTTTATTTTTATATAATAGTAAAATCATCACAACTATGGAATAATAGAAATGGAAATATGGGAATTATGTTGTGACTAAAAAAACCAAAATAAATCAAAACTGTGTTATATTTTAGCATCTTCAAAGTAGTCACCCTTTGCTTAGAATTTGCAGAAATGTACTCTTGGCATTTTCTCAACCAACTTCTTGAGGTATCACCCTGGGATGCTTTTTAAACAGTACTGAAGGAGTTCCCATCTATGTGCTGGGCACTTAGTTGCTGCTTTTCTTAATTATTCGGTCCAAGTCATCCATTTCAATTATTTTTTTTATTTTATTTTATTTTATTTTTTTAAATAAAATTTTTGTAATTAAATAAATTAATATGTTGGCACAATTATATTTTTGTCTACAAAACTAATTTAAAACCTTTAAGCATATGGCTTCAGATCAAAAGGTTAAGATCATGAGAAATATTTCAGGCAAGTGACTCCAAACTTTTGAACGGTAGTGTATATATATATATATACACTGGTGGCCAAAAGTTTGGAATAATGTACAGATTTTGCTGTTTTGGAAGGAAATTGGTACTTTAATTCACCAAAGTGGCATTCAGCTGATTACAAAGTATAGTCAGGACATTACTGATGTAAAAAACAGCACCGTCACTCTTTGAAAAAAGTAACTTTTGATTTTCTAGCAGCCATCACTCCAACACCTTATCCTTGAGTAATCATGCTAAATTGATAATTTGGTACTAGAAAATCACTTGCCATTATATCAAACACAGCTGAAAGCTATTTGGTTCTTTAATTTTTTTTTTTTATTGTAATAGTAATTTTTCACGTTATTAATGTCCTGACTATACATTGTGATCAGCTGAATGCCACTTTGGTGAATAAAAGTACCAATTCCTTTCCATAAGAGCAAAATCTGTACATTATTCAAAACTTTTGGCCGCCAGTGTATATATATTGTTTGCATTTTATTATGTGCAACTAGTTACAAATCAAAAAGGGAAATGAAAATGCACACTAGGGTTGTGCTAGGGTCTCAGGAGGATACAGAGCTTCTATGTTCATTTAGACCTTATTCACGCTACCACCATCTTTGATTTTTAATGGGAATGACAACAAGGCTGTGAGGGATAGACTTACCATCTCTTCAATGGCACGAACGGTATGAAGCTGTATAAAGTTCCTTGATCACATCTGATTTTCCACAACTCATTTTGTCTGGAGTTCTTTGTATACTAAATGTTCTTGGACAGATATTTTATCAATGTTTTGTCCGCAGAACGATCCAAAAAAAATTTGAACTGCAGCACAGCCAATTGAAGAGACTGTAAGGCTATCCCTCACAGCCTCATTGTCATTCCCATTAAAAATCAAAGATGGTGGTAGTGTGAATAAGGTCTTTCTAACTATAATACTTAATCATGTCGAGAGGGGTGTTGCTACACTTGGTGACCTTTATGAAAATGGAGATTTGAGATCATTTTAAAATATAACTCAGCAATTTGGGATTTATAGGTCTCAATTTTTCAGGTATTTACAGTTGCGCCATCTACTTTGTACTGTTTTTGGTGGTAGTACACAGCCCCCTAAAGCTGCAGACACCCTCTGTATGGTGCTCACAGCCTTTGGAAAGGGGCATGAAGTGTCAGTGCATTATTCCTCATTGATTCAGAGTCTTGGTGATGGGGCCGTAACAGCTCTTGAGAGGTTATGGCAAAGAGATTTTAACTTGGGATTGGAGGATGGGGAGTGGAAATTTTTAAACTATGTCTAGGGATGAAAGGGTATGCCTTATTCTGTTTAAGATTTTGCATAGTTTCTACTGGAGTCCCTCTAGATTGTTCACACCTACCTGCTGGTGATGTCAGTTGGAGGATGGAGACATAGCCCATGCTCCATGGTTCTGCGCTAAGATTCAAGAATTCTGGGTAAGAGTCCAGAATTTTATCTGTGAGATTTTAGATACTCAGATTTCATTCTGCCCCAGACTATGTATATTGGGTGATGGGGCGGTCATTAAAGTAGGTGACAAATATACAAAACGCTGGGTCCAAACTAGTGTAATGTTTGGCAGACAGATAATTCTTAGAGGATGGAAGTCAACTGGCGCTCCCTCGTTTCAAGAATGATTCACAGAATTGGGCAGGGTGGCGGCATTTGAAAAGATGTCATACAGTATTAACAGCTTGGCAAAATAGATGCATATGGAAAGAAATGGGACAGGTAGTTGGCCGTTCTGGAGGGCTCTCTGTGAGGACCATGTGGAGAGAAACAAAATTGTGGTGGTAATTGCAAATTCTATTCTTTGTGGAATTCTTTCTATTCTCTTTGTTTGTTGATATATATATATATATATATATATATATATATATATATATATATATATATACACACACACACACTACCGGTCAAAAGTTTTGAAACACTTTTACTTTTCTGAAATGTTTCTCATGAACTTAAAAATCTTTTGATCTGAAGGTTTATGCTTAAATGTTTGAAATTAATTTTGTAGACAAAAATATAATTGTGCAACCATATTAATTTATTTCATTATAAAACTAAAATTTTATCAAATAAAAAAAAGTTTTTGAAATTGATGACTTGGAACAAATAATAAAGAAAAGCAGCCAATAAGTGCCCAACATAGATGGGAACTCATTCAATACTGTTTAAAAAGCATCCCAGGGTGATACCTCAAGAAGTTGGTTGAGAAAATGTCAAGAGTACATGTCTGCAAATTCTAGGCAAAGGGTGACTACTTTGAAGATGCTAAAATATAACACAGTTTTGATCTATTTTGGATTCTGTTTAATAATTGCAATTAAGTTGATTCTGTTTTGTTTATTCCATATTTCACATAAGAATCAATAAAAATGTTAATAGCAAAAAATATTCAATCATGTCTGATCTCGCGCAAGGCAACAAATGAGTCAGGAATGCTGTTGGAGCCCTATCAAAACAAATAGGTGCATGACACCTCTGCTGTCATTTTATGCGTTTGTGCATGGTGCATTGTCTTTTTTAGTCGTTTATCTCAAGAGATCACAGTTTCTGTCTAGGAGAACCCTAACGCACTTCACGCTCATTTGTTTTGCTGTTGCTGATGAACAAAAGAACCCTGACATCAAGAGAAGCAAAATGGAAACCTTAACAGTACAATGCACGTTGGAACTAACAGGGTCCGTTACCTGCCAGATTGATTTACAGATCCATTAATATGGAATCAGAAATTGAAACAGGAAAGCCTGCGGACACTGCACAATATTTTGCATAGCACAGAGTCACTGAAAAGTTTTGAAGTAATTTGGTCACCTAAAGCCACATCACAGATGTAGATGAGTTATTCCCAACCAGGGCCACGTGTATGTTTAAAAGTCAATCATTGTATTTATTGATATTTTAATAATATTAATGATAATGCTAAATCATATCCATTATAATATGTGTTAAAAGGAACCAGGTTTTGGTGTCGATTAAGGTGTTCTTGAGCCTTAATAGCTGCATTTCCACTGTTGGGCCAAATTAAGGTGCGCTTGTGTGTGCCAGGGCCAGTTACGTTCCCACTTTCACTTCCGGGGCTTAATCGTGCGTAACGGCCAATGGCCTTGGCCCGCCGATTGCCCTTGGGCCAAAGAAGGCCAACTGGGGATTAAGGCAGGGTCATGTTTATGTGACATCATGTACCTGCATCTCAGCTGAAAAAAATTGCGGACACATTACAAATTCGTTAAGATGAACAATGGACAAAGAAGTGCCCAAAGGTAGAACTTTCCATGGTTCGAGATCATGGACAGTGTGCTGGGACATCGTCCCGCTGTTAGTGGAGAGATCACTCGGGACACCACGGCAGTTAAAGTCGGTGAGTTTTCAACATTAACTTAAGCTATCTTGCAAGCTTGCTAACATTTACATACAATATAAACTTGATATTCTAGATAACATGCTTGTGAAATGGGTTCATGCTTGCGAGGTTTGTGAAGTTTGCACCAGGGAGTCATGTTAAGGGGTATTTTCAGGCAACGCTGCTGAGCTTTTGGCCCGATGGTGGGAATGCACAGTGATTTTGGTATTGCAGCTCAAAGTCCGAGGCTATTGGCCCCGCCTGAACAGTTTATGGCCCTGGCTCGCACTGGCCCAATAGTAGAAAAGTGGCTATTAATGGGGCTATGAGTGTACCTACAACAAAATAAGTAGAGATGTACAGTAGATGACTAACAAGCCAAATGTGGCACACTTTTCTATGAAGTTCTGAACAAGTTCTTGTCAACTGCACTGTCACACACTTTGATATTGTTGAGAAATAGTAATCTGCATTTTGTTTACTTCATAAATATGCTACCATCAGCCTCCATCAGAGTGATTCTGTAAGATGTTTCTGAGTGTCTGAAAGATGTTATTTCAAGGCTCATTATGCTTCCAAAGGCTGAGGGAGCAAACACGAGTTTCCAGAAGCACTGAGCTGTCAATCATAATTAATTACTTATATTGTTTACAGCTGACGATACATCTATTGTTACTGTCTGTGTGAAACAATCTTATTGGTCGCAACAGTGTTCATGTACCTGTCTTAATAATGAAAATTAAGTGGGGAGAATTAATGTTTTCTGTTGAACAACATAGAATTTATTTTTAATTAGTTTGAGCAGTTCTGAGTAAAAAATCCTGGGGAACATACTTTATTAGTTCATACTGGTTGGCTTGCACATGGTCAAATTGTAATTTAGCGATGTTCATATTTTGGTAAAATTATGCAAAGGTGTAGACTGGTGAATCTAGTATGACTTGAGTTTGATCAAAGTTTTAGAGTTTACATGAGTCCTTGACTTGAGAGGATAACACAAGACGAGACGTTTCTTCACAGACTAAGCAGACAAATTTAATCTTTCAGATTTGTGGAGTGTACTTAGGTTTGTTAGGAAAGTGTGAAGAAAAAATCCTCTTAGGTTGTGATGTCACTGAAAATGTCTGCTATGTAGTGTTTGAAGTTTGTATGCTATTAGGTGAGCCAAGACTTGAGGAATCAAGAACAGGAACTTAAAAACATGTTAAACTTTGTAACTTCAGGCTTAAGTTAAGCAGGGTAGGAAATTAAAAATAAAACTAAAGACTTTTTTTTGACTCCCAAAAACAATGACTTGGATACATATGTTGGGTTATTTTTTTAAACACGTATTTATATATTTTCTTTGGTTCCCGCTGATTATGAAATTAAATCACAGCTCAAGGCCTAACTGTGATCAAACAGGGGCCACCCTTTGATGGTTGACCAACACATTGTGGCAGTTTGCTAATTAAGTCAAAGCAAACAACCACATGTGATTCAAATTATCAAACCGGTAGCTCCATTCCTGAGGTATTTACCTCTAAAAAGCACTCGCTGAGTTCATTAATTAGGCAACCTGAAAGGAAATGTAATTTATTAAACCATGTGACTCAGCACATACAGAGTGCCCTTTCTGAAATTGAGTGTACACTCAAAAAAAAAAAAAAAAAAAAAAAAGAAAAACATTTTGCAGGTTGTTTACTTTACTTAATTAAAATTAACTAAAGAAACACAATTCTAGAACATTTTGTCTTAAATTAAATGCATTACATTAAATTAAATTTGTAAAATTAAAGTTTATTTAATCCATTTGAGTAAGGTCTACATGAATATTTTTGTAGCACTGATGAATGTAAGTTAGATGAATCTAATAAAGTTAAGTTAAACCAACTATATATTGCATCGATTTGACCTAATTTAACTAAATTATGTTGACTCAATTAAACTGTTTTAATTTGAATTAAATACACCAATCAGCCACAACATTAAAACCACTTGCCTAATATTGTGTAGCTCCCCCTCGTGCCACCAAAACAGCGCCAACCCGCATCTCAGAATAGCATTCTGAGATGCTACTCTTCTCACCACAGTTGTACAGAGCGGTTTTCTGAGTTACCATAGACTTTGTCAGTTTGAACCAGTCTGGCCATTATCTGTTGACCTCTCTCATCAACAAGGCATTTCTGTCCACAGAACTGCTCCACACTGGATGTTTTTTTTTTGTTTTGTTTTTTTTTTGGCACCATTCTGAGTAAACTCTAGAGACTTTTGTGTGTGAAAATCCCAGGAGATCAGCAGTTACAGAAATACTCAAACCAGCCCTTCTGGCACCAACAATCATGCTACAGTCCAAATCACTGAGATCACATTTTTTTCCTCATTCTGATGGTTGATGTGAACATTAACTGAAGCTCCTGACCCATATCTACATGATTTTATGCACTGCTGCCACACGATTGGCTGATTAGATTATTGCATGGATGATTGTTGGTGCCAAAGGGGCTGGTTTGAGTATTTCTGTAACTGCTGATCTCCTGGGATTTTCACACACAACAGTCTCTAGAATTTACTCCAAATGGTGCAAAAAACATCCAGGGAGGTGCAGTTCTGTGGACGCAAATGCCTTGTTGATGAGAGAAGACAACAGAGAATGGCCAGACTGGTTCGTACTGACAAAGTCTACTATAACTCAGATAACTGCTCTGTACAATTGTGATGAGAAGAATATCATCTCAGAATGCTATTCTGAGATGCAGGTTGGTGCTGTTTTGGCAACACGAGAGGGACATACACAATATTAGACAGGTGGTTTTAATGTTGTGGCTTATCGGTGTAGATTAAATTGCTCATAAAAGCTTCCCCAAATTCAATTAAGTAAGGGTAATGACTTCATTTTTTAAGTGTAATGGCCCTGATATGGGGAAATTTTTTGTTAGTTTGTCTTCATTTGTTTGTTTTTAAATTATGTCGTTACAATCTTGGAATTCTGCAATTCTAGAATAGGTCACTGACAAAAGAGAGCAACCTTACTTCTTTTAAAATTGAGTATTGATTTGTGTGTATGTGTGTGTTTATGTGTGAATGTAGCATCACAAAGACAATTTCAGGTTCAAATTGCAACTATTTTGATTATGAATCATATTTGTTCCTTTTTCTTTTTTGGTCTTATTTTGAGTTATACACTTGCAATGTCCCTGCTGCCTAAAAGCCCATTATTTTTTGCCTGAGGTAACCTGTCGATAACAAACCAGCTTTTTCCCCTCACCTAAAAAAAAAACAAATCATGTACATAAAATCACATTTATTGTCATTAAAATAATTTCCAAATAAAAAAGGGAATATCATGAGTCCTCTCAGTGGGCATCATTATACATTCAAAATTAATTCTCCCCTGTGTACAAAACCATTTTTACTGTGTACTAAGTACATACATCTCTTTAAACCAAGATTTTAAACAAAACAGTTTTAAATATATTATTATTATTATTATTATTATTTTTTTTTTTTTATTATTATTATTATTATTATTTTTTTTTTATTGTTTTAGTTTGGTTTTTACTTAAGCTTAACTGAATCATTCACAATATCAAAATGCCAAAAGAGCACTCCAAGTCATTCAATATGACTCACAAATTAGAGTAAATGGTGACTGCGTGATGTCTTGTGCTTACTTTGCTCAGTTCGCCTCAACTGTCATTTCAGATTAGTCTTCTGAAGTGAGTTCTGGCATTCCTCTGGGACACCACTCTGAAAAATCGCCCTCATACAACATGCAACCTTTGAAGCATCCTACCTCACATGAATTTTGCACAGTGTAGTGTACTTCTTGTAACTTTGACCATATTTATGATGCACTATGCTTCATGGAGGCTTGTTTACGTACTTAAAAACGAACCCCACAAATATTATCCCCCAGCTTGAGCATGCATAGAACTGATAGTGACAGTACCTGGATAGACAAGCAGAGCAATCAGCCACACCACAAAGATGAAACAGGCAGGATTGCACATTCTTCAAACTGTTCTCTTGATTCAGCTGCTGCTTTATCTTCCTTTCCCTCGGTTTTTCTCAACAGAAGCACAGCCACCTGTGTTATGTTTGCTATTTCTTTGATCACTGTGTAATTGCAGCAGAAAATGGCTTATTTTCACCCTTGGATAGGCATGGAGTGGAGTAGAGGCAATTTAAATCCAGTACAAGTTAAAGCGGCAGAGAGACTGAGTTCCCATTGATTATTTTCATAAGCGGAGAACACTCAGCAGGCTGGTGGGAGGGAATGGCCCACCTCGTCTGTGCTCTGATTGGCCGAGAGTCTTGGTCTTGTCAGTGAGAGGCAGCTCTCTTTTTTCATGCCTCTCCTAGACCACTAATGCTAAGCTCTGCAAGATGAGGGAATGAGAGAGCAGCAGCTTCTATAAAACTGGTGGCCAGCCTCCTAATATTTTGTCTGTCACCACAAAATGATAGACACGTCTGGAATTGCTCTTTCCCACATATTATGTTGCTTCTATTTAAAGAGCATGCCTTTCTTATTTGTGTAATTGCTTGCTGTCAAGACTGAGTATTGGGTCTTTGCCAAGACACTGAAGTCCTATCACTCTGATAGTCATCACTACTCTGGGACAAAACTCACATGTGACCTTGGACATCCCTTGTAATTCTCTGGCAAATATTAACAGTGCATTTACTTGCATCCTAAATGCATCTGAATAAACAAAGACAGAAATAGCTGCCTGAAGCTTTTAAATATATCAAATAATGAATCAATAAATTATGTTGTGCTGTAAAAATTTCTCGAATCACGATAATTTCAATATCAATCACTCTTCAAAACAGAGCCAAAATCTTCTGCTTGGAAATCCATTGTGTTCCTGTTGGAATGCAGTTATTTTATTATGTAGCGCTAAATCACACAGATTAACAAGTTTTGTGCTAGAAGTCGACTACCGTATTAGACAAAATCTAAAGCAAGCTGAATGTCAATGTTGACTGAATGTAACTCATATTAATACTCAAAAATATACTCTTACTCAAGTATGCAAATGCTTCTTGTCAAACAAGCTTGATTTTGTGCATTGTGCGTTCCAAAATTTCCCATACCGCGTTTGTGTGAATTCTCAGCTTTGCTACAATGGCTGTGGCAAACATTAGCGCAAACTGTCATATTTTACTGCAAGTTTTACTGTATGGTGAATGAACAAATTACTGAACAAATTACTTAAAGTGCATTTGGATGCGATGGCCTCTACAGGCTGCAACGCGAGATGAGTGCCCTAAAAATTAAACTCCACTTTAGTGCTTGTTCGCCATGTCCTTTTCTTGAACTTTGTGGCCCGTGCACTTGATTTCCATTGGCTGCTCACTGTATGACTTCAGATTTGAGTTGTGGTGCATCATAAGATATTTCCTCTGTAGTCGTGGGCAGTTGGCTAAAAATATCAAATACAGTAAGAAATTGAAGTTGGAACCCATCATAAACAAAGCAATTTTATCCTACCCCGACTGTCCCAAAATATGCAGACTAGTGCTGATTAGCACAGACTAGCATTGACTTAGCCAGAAAAAATAGGGTAAGTGTTAAAGTTGTGTTGTGTAATGCAACCTTTACTGAGTAGTGAGGTTTGTTACTGTTACAACAATGCTGCAAGAAAGCATGTTGAGAATGTACAGTACATTGGGACTGTGTGCAAGCATTTGCATCTGTGTGATTGTGTAAAGTCAGTTCCCTATCTGTCACTCACTCGACGTTGTGTCAATGTAGTGATACTAGGGGTCACTCTTGGGAGCCCCAAACACCTCTGCTTTTTTGAAAAAAGGCCAGTGAGAATTGGCGAGTGGAATTTGCATGCCACTCCCACAGACATACGGGTATAAAAGGAGCTGGTATGCAACCACTCATTCAGATTTTCTCTTCGGAGCCGAGCGGTTCTATTCATTGAAGCTGAATTCACCCGCGAAGTTCATTCACCTCATCTGCTGGATTCTACGGCACATTTCAGCAGCTTCTCCCACTCTGTACCCGTGGAGTGCAGAGAACGCCCCTGGGTGCTTTGGAAGAAACAACTAAAAGAGTATATTCTAAAAAGAGTATATTTTCTTTCTAAAAGAGTGGCACACACGGAACGTCTTTTTAAAGATGCCTTTCCGTTTGTGTGTTATTCCTGGTTACGGTCGTTATCTCTCCGCTTCTGATGGCCACGATCGCTGTCTTACGTGTCTGTGCGCTGCCCACGCGGAGACATCATTTGTGGATGGGTCTTGTCCTCCTTGCGAGAACATGACCATGGCAACGTTGCGGTCGCGGCTTGAATTCGTAAGAAAGCAAGCCACCCGAGCGGCTCCCCGCCTCGGTCCTTCTACCTATGGGTATGAGGCCATGCCGGTTAGCACTGGGGGCGGTTTGGGGACCTCAATGGGACCACCTCCTCCGGGTATCCCCCCACGGCCCTCCCATTCCCCAGCACGCTCGCTTGCCCCGGTCTGGTGCTCGGACGAGATCGCCGGCTTGTCTCAGGGCGAGTTCGACATCTTGTTCGGAGCCCGGGAAGAAGATGAGTTATCGAGCGCAGCATCGGAGAGCGGGCTCGTCCAGTCGGACGCAGAGGCTTTGACTGGGCTTTCTCCTTCGGGAATGGTCGCCCAGTCCCAGGCCGACGCAGAAATGATGGACATGCTTTCCCGGCAGCTGCGAGCGTTGGGCTAGAGTGGAACCCTCCACTCTCCCCTGAACCCTTGCGGTTCGACAATTGGTTCCTGGGCTCGGGGCGCCACCAACGGCCACGCCCCGCTCCCATTCCTTTCTTCCCGGAAGTGCTCAACCAGCTTAAGGCACTCTCTTTGAAGACTGCCCTCCTGACTGTGCTCACTTCCATCAAGAGGGTAGGGGACCTGCAGGCGTTCTCTGTCAGCAAAACATGCCTGGAGTTCGGTCCGGGTTACTCTCAAGTGATCCTGAGACTCCGACCGGGCTATGTGCCCAAGGTTCCCACGACTCCTTTCAGGGATCAGGTGGTGAACCTGCAAGCGCTTCCCCAGGAGGAGGCAGACACAGCCTTGGCGTTGCTGTGTCTGGTGCGAGCTTTACGCATCTATTTGGATCGCACGCAGAGCCTTAGAAGCTCCAAGCAGCTCTTTGTTTGCTTTGGTGGACAGCGGAAAGTAAGCGCTGTCTCCAAACAGAGGATCGCCCACTGGGTCATTGACGCCATCACGATGGCATATCAGGCTCAGGACGTGCCACCCCCTGCGGGGTTATGAGCTCACTCCTCCAGGAGTGTGGCGGCCTCCTGGGCCCTGGCCAGTGGCACCTCTTTGGCAGACATCTGTAGAGCAGCAGGCTGGGCAACACCCAACACCTTTGCGAGGTTCTACAATCTCCGGGTTGAGCCGGTCTTGTCCCGTGTATTGGCAGGCACGAGCAGGTAAGTGGCCGGGACAACTGGCCGGGTGTACCACTTGCATATAGTGCCTTTCCCCTCCCTTGAGGTGAAGACGTGCACTCTTGACTCCCAGTCGTGTTCACAGACTGTGATCCCTGGATGACTTTCCTCCTTAGCCCCCTGGCAGTTGAGTTCGCGGAGAAACTCGCTGACCGGCCCAGTATGGGCACTAATGAGCCCCTGAACTGAGGTAGGTGCTCTACATGTGCTGGTTCCCCGAAGGCGACCCCATGTGATATCTTCCGCAAAATCATTTCCCTGTCAGTAAACTGCATCTTCCTTAGGTAGAGGCCCACCTGCCCCGGGTCGCATACTGTGTAGAAACTCCTCCCCCTTCGGGTAGGACCTACCATGGGACCTCTCCACATGACATACTTCCGACAAGACTCGGTAAGACCATGTGACATATTCCACTCAAAATACCCCCCCCCCTTTTGGGTGGGGTGTGGTCTCCGAGGTGTCTTCCCCTTGGGAGGGACACCCCCCGACGCAGACACTTATGGCTCCCAGTAAGTTAACAAATTCCACTCTTTTTGGGGAGAAAAGAGGGGGAAAAGAGGCCTCGGCTGGGATAGCCTGTCCCTGTAGTTGTGCAGCCGACTTGTTCCTGATGGCTATAGGCTTTTGTCTTTAATGAACATGACAGTTGAGAGTAAAAGGAAAGTAGAGGGAAAGAGAGGGGGAATTAAATCAAGACACGACAAAGGCCAGAACTGAACCTGTGCGCCCGTAAACACAACAGATCTTTTATGTGACACAAGCTCTTGTTGCTGACAACTTTAAGCAAATCTTGTGTTTAATCAGCAGTCCAGGAAATGACTGAATAAAATAGACTATTTTTGATGTACAAATATTTGATGTACTTTTTACCCATGGGGCTAAAATACATAAGGCATATAACTGGATGAGTAAATCTATCAGAAGATCAGGGGTAGGCCTGCATTATTGCAGACAATTACTATAAATTCTACTTTACACTATGTGAAAACCAGTGTATTTGTGAAAACCAGTGTGTTCAAATTTATGGAATTTTATTTGAATGGAAACACTTAATTAAGTACAATGGTATTATTTTTTTGTACATTGTACCATGTGATACCATGTTTTTGGGACCTGTGCCATGGCAATACTATGTATTCTTTGAAGTACCTTGGAGTACCATGCAAATACCATGATAAATTGAACATGGAAATAATTTAGTGCCTTGGAATGCATCAAAGTACCATGTTTTTAACCTCTGATCTCATCACTGTACCATGGTAAAAATGCCATAGTCCTTGGCAGGGTTTTGTAAGCATACTTTACAGTACTTTTTTACATATAACCTCGCAAACAACCTTAGAGATGATTTACAGTGTACTAAGCTAGTTTTAGGTCATTATGATTCCTTTAGAAATGTTTTGCTGTCCCACCGCAGGGATTGACGTGAGGTGTGTACATTAATGGAATAGCTGCATCACTTATGCCTTTGGACAGCCAATGCTCACTTCCAGTGCTGTCTCTTCAGGAAAGAAGAATGAATTGCTTGAATATTAATTGCACTCTTAGTGGCATTTTATGAATTAAAAATGAGCAAAAGCAGAGGGTTTAATCGAAATATTACCCAAGCTCTTAACAAGTCTGAAAAGCACTGCAAGGACTATTAACCAAGGTCAAGGCAAGGTCACAGAATACCACATTTTTAAACGTGCAGCTGTTCAAAATCTGCCCTACCTGTGAATTGTCCTGATTAGGCCAAGTGTGATACCACATTCACCTGACACAGCTGACCTATGACAATAAGTCACGGTAGAGATATGGTCATGTCAGCACCATATTTCATAAAGAGCTTATCAAGCTGATTTATAGAAAATGTGATGCAAATGCCACCAGACCTTATACAGTGATTTGAGGGAAGAGTGTATTTCTGTGAGTAGCAGAGCATCGTTTTTTTTTTTTTTTTTCACTAGACAAACTCCACAGATAAACTAGATAGTAATTTCACAGTGTTCCGTTTGCGTTCCTGATCTGAATCATAATTGATGTTCGTTGAACTAATATTTGACAAGGACATATTCTTTGAGGGTTTTAGACAAGCATTTTTGGATGATTAATACTGTTCAAAAGAATAAGAATATTGATGACATGTAATTAAGCTTATGATTAATTTATCTCAGATCATAAATGAAATTATGAGCTAACTTGCCCTTCAAATAACTTGAAATACCTCAAGTTAACTTTAGATCATTAAGAATGCTTCAGACTTTTGTCATTTTTCTTTTTCTTTTGTGCAATTAAAGAACTTATTGAACTTGACAATTATACTGTCAAGTGACGCCAAATATTATGCAGTATTTGAAGACCAAAGTTAAGATAGTCTTTGATCTTTTGAATACTTTGAAAGTATAGATAGTAGTATTGACAGAATCCTGTCTACTGCATTCAATAACATTTCTTGCAATCCCAGTCATAACACTGGTGTATCAAAGACAAAAGACAAGTTGAACACACCCATTACAGACTTCTGAAGGATAAGAGAGGTGTGATTTTATAAACTACTCTCTGTTGACCAAACAGACACACACAGTTTACCTACTGTGACATGGGCTAAACAGCACCTGTGTCCACAATCCAGCAGCTGTTTTCTTTGAAGGGATATCAAGTATCGTGAAATAATGACCCCACCTTCACTGTAAATCTAGCATGATGCCAACCATATGTTTAGCAGAATACCACATCCTAAGGTGAAAAAACTGACATGAACCGGCCAGGAAGGAACTATATAATCCATAGGAGGAATTAAAGTTGCACTCAGTAATTCTAATCCAATACACTTTTTGTCAAATTCTGCAAATACCTCCTTAAAGTCTGCTAGCTGTCCGTTCTGTGGGTGGGCTGAAAAAAATCTAGTATATGTACACAGCCCTGGCTCTGTAAATGGGACAAAAACAAAGTGGAACAGACCGATCCACACAACACTACTCCAG
Organism: Myxocyprinus asiaticus; assembly: GCF_019703515.2. NCBI lineage: Eukaryota > Metazoa > Chordata > Actinopteri > Cypriniformes > Catostomidae > Myxocyprinus > Myxocyprinus asiaticus. The sequence goes on along the minus strand of NC_059385.1, from coordinate 12,599,348 downwards.
CCAATCAGCAACAGCGGGTGGTTCTTGCATGTGCACAGGATGGGGGTGGGGGCAGAGTGAGAGGGAAATTTATTAGAAGAGCGACAGCAAATCTGGCTGAATCAAACGTTCTAAATTCCAAGGAGAACAAAAGGCTGAGAAACAGACCAAGAGAAAAAGGTCAGACGAATATAAACTAAAAAATAAGGATTATGATAAGTCAAAGGTTAGGAGCTGCATCAACATCGGTGAGGCTTTTTAGCAGTGGAGAGACCGCCGAAAGGCTTGAAGACGGATGCAGATGTTGCTCTTTTTCTTCTCGATAGGTGGGTAGCATAAATTTTGCTATGTTTCACAGAACCCATGTATGCTGTTGTTGTGATGTTAGATTTAGTAGCAGGAAAGATGTGAATGTCTGGAGCTGGTGTGTTTAAAACTGTCTCGTGTGCATGAATTTGGGGGGCGGAGCTTCCAAAGGAGCACTGAAGGGAGGGTGTGTTTGTTTTGGCAGTTGAGTTTGAATATCAACAGTGTATCTCAGGAATCGCTGAGTGCACCTTTAACTAAGAATGAACTGTGCATGATAATAGCGCCATTTATTTGCACATGCTCTCTGCATTGTTTTAGCACCAGATTCACTAAAACAATTATGCAAATCAGTTAGCAGTTCAAACACGCCCACAAAATTAGTGCTAAATGCAAACTACATTGCAAATCAGTTCTGAGTGCTTGGTTTTGGACTACCACAATCTGGCTTACTTTACTGGAACTGTACAGGTTCCAGTAAAGTAGGGGAGCAATCTGAATTGGCTCTTCAAAGTGCTGAAAGTACACTTGACTACACTGCAAATGTGGACATATGCCTTGTTTTAACACACGTCTCCATTATTTGATCGTTATTTAAGGAATTAGTGATGCAGTGATCAACAGAAAATGTAAATAAATGTATTTATTTTTTAACAAAAAGGAATAGTTTACCCAAAAATGAAAATTCTACACCATTTACTCACCCTCATGCCGTCCCAAACTCGTATGACCTTCTTCCATGGAACACAAATGAAGCTGTTTTGAAAAATGTGTGATGTGTGATTTGGAGCCTGAAAGTTTTGGACCCCATTGACTTACATTGTATGGACAAAAACCCTTCATACTGTACATTCTTTAAAATATCTTTGTTTGTGTTCCATAGAAGAAAGAAAGTATTGCGAGTTTGGACGGCATGAGGGTGAGTAACTTATAAGAGAATTTTCTTTCTTTTTTTTAAAATCTATTTCTTTAAGTCTACCGCCTGCTTTCTGTGGCCAGTATCAGCGTAATGTGAATTGTGCCAGGCAAACAGCGCTAAGTTTTGTGGATTAGGCGCAATCTATCCACCTTATTTTTCAGCAAAACTAGGGTGCCGCCATTATAAACCTTGAATGTGGACCACTTCCTGTATCAGCCCCTTCCGGCTATTTTAGTGATATAAAAATACTACATTATGCTGCTTTATATTACAGGCTGGCAATATATGTCATCATATTATTATAATTAATTATGCTTTTCATAAACTCATTGGTTTTGAACGCATATAGTTTTACCATATATCGCATTTTGCCATTGTTTTATCACACTGTTGCACAGGCAGAATGAATGAGAGATCAGGCGCTGACAGGACAGTCCTCCACGCCGTCTGACACACCTCCACAAACTTTACACAACCAGCAGAGAGAAGAAAGCCACTGGGTAAATGCTGCTTTAGCTTTCTTTGCACCAAAACTGCATCTTATTTCATCTTGGCAAATTAATAAACGCATTTTACTCTCCGTTCTTCTCAGAGAGCATTCTCCCTTTCTTAGCAGTGTATAGTAAACTGACACGCAAATCTCACATTCAGCATGGCTTATGAAACATCGCCTTTGGAAATAAACAAATAAAGGCATCATTGGAAGTTATGTGGGTACATATAAATGGAGGTTTGTATGGAGACAAGAAACAATGCATCGTCACGATCTCGGTAAAGTAAGAGGCAGATTTAATTACCGTCTCTTCAATACAACAACACAGCAACAAGTGAATGATTTACTTACTCTTACTATAAATGCTGAAGTTAGAAAATTATCCGACATCAGACCATCATTCTGCTGTACATCCTGTGGTTGTGTAATAGTTTATAAACTTATATCACTAAATTCTGGTATTATTATCCTTCTATTAATTTACATTGTGGTCAATGACAGTGGAACTTTTACACATTCGCTGGAAATGCAGCCACTGCTTACTTCCGCTTTGCAAAATAAGGTGTATGAAATCCTAATTTACATTGAAAGGATGCATGTTTGCATTGAAAGAATTATGATGACTTAATTTAATACTCATGCTGCAATAATATTTCAGTGCAATTAGCTCCTAGTTACACTGGATTGTGGGTGGTAAGAGAAAAAAATCCCTGCAGGATTTGCAACGAAATACATGTATAAAAGTGGCACAACTATTTAGTAAATTCACATCAATGTGTTGCAAAGATCAAGACAAGACAAGAAACCATTAAAAAAAATAATATGGCTCAGACGTGAACCACTTAAAAAAAAAAAAAAAAATACTTAAACAGTAATTTCCCATTATCCTCTAAGACAACCATGCTGTGACTCTTGTGCTCAAGTTAATAGTCAACATCTACGTATAGAGGAGAACGTATAGAGAGAGAGAAAGAGAGAGATGCTGACTGACTGTCATTGACTTAGTTATTTAACCAGACGTTAAAGGGGATGGAATTGTTTTGCTATTTATGATGTCCAAATTACAGTTTTAGTCCATGTGTGTTAGCTTTGAGGTGATTAATATGGTAGCGTACCAGCATTGCTAAATGCTGACAAAACTCACTTTCCAATCCATGCATTTAAAATTTGCAGTCCCTCTTCTTAGAAAACCTACCAAAAAACAGTGTTGTATAAAGTATCCAATTGTTATACTTAAGTAAAAGTAAAAATACCTTCATGAAAATTGACTCAAGTTGAAGTAGCTCATGAGAAAAATATTTAAAGTATTAAAGTAACTGATTTTAAATGTACTTGAGTATCAAAAGTACAAGTAAACTGCATAAATTATGGAACAGCTTAATTAAACCCATGGCAACTTATTTGATTGGTGGTGCGCATCATTTACTCACCCTCATGCTATCCCAGATGTGTATATCTTTTTTTTCTTCTTCTGAACACAAATTAAGATTTTTAGAAGGATATTTCAGCTCTGTAGGTCCATACAATGCAAGTGAATGAAGACCAGAACTTTGAAGCTCCAAAAAGAATATAAAAGCAACATTAAAATAATCCATCAGACTTTGGTTTAATCCATGTCTTTTTCAGAGATACAGTTGGTTTAGGCTGAGAACATAAAAATATAGCTCCTTTTTCACTGTACATGTTGCCATTGCAGTCTTCAGGTATGTACATGATTTCAAGCTCGATTACACTTCCCAGTACTTGACGCATACTCACAGTGCTAGCTGGAGCTGTAGGAAGTGTAATCGAGCTTGAAATCATGATCGCCAAGGAGACTGCTGTCAAGATTTATAGTGGAAAAGGAGTTATATTTTGGTCTGTTTCTCACCCAAAGCTAACTGGATTGCTTCAGAAGACATTGATTAAACCACTGGAGTATTATGGATTACATTTGTGCACCCTTAATTTGCTTTTCGGAGGTTCAAATGTGTGGCCACCATTCACTTACATTGAAAGGACCTACAGAACAGAGATTTTCTTAAATAAAAAAACAAAAAAAAAAAAAACAATTGTGTGTGTGTTCTGAAGAACAAAGAAATTCATACATATACAATTACTTAAAAAAAAAAAAAAATACTCAAGTAGAAGTAAAAGTAATAATGTTTAAAATTACTAAAGTAAGAGTAAGAAAGCATCCAAAAAGTTTCATGGGTTTGGAAGAACATAATGGCAGGGAAATGATGACAGAATATTAATTAAAGGCTGAACTATCACTTTAAAGATGCTTCTCAGATTTGGAAGAATCTGTCAATTAGAAGAGAAGTTTGAAATCCATTTTCTAGTCATTATTATGGTGAAAAACGTGAACAATGTCACACAGTCCCAAATTATATATACATTTTAATTATACACTGAAGCAAGTTCATGCTTTATTCATGCCTTCTGTTATTTCACAGCTTTTTACATCCTGTGTGAATTTAGTTCAGTGTAGTTCCAGCATTTTCAGTGTCGAAAGAATTTAGATAATTACTTCTGTGCACAAAGGGTAAATTGCACCTTATCTCTATGTTTGGAAGCTTGTTTTCCATAAGACAAAGCCGCCCACAGGGACAGCACAGGCTCTGTTGGCGCCCTAGGTGAGATTTTAGATTGGGAGACCAGAGACTAGACATGAGCTTTACTCAAACCCAAATAAAGAAATGCAAGCACACACACATAAACAACTGTGCCTACGGTTGCACAAGTAGTTAATAAAACAAAGGGTAAAAAAAGAGAAAGCAATATGAAATATGTACCCAAAATAGACCTACAAAATATAGGCTATATAATTGAATGTATCTGTAGATGTTAGCCAGCTATAGGCCCGGTTCCAGATCAAAATCACTGAGGGTGCATCTGAAAATAGTGGGGGTGCTCTGTATAAAGTGGAGATGTCTCCTAATTACAAATTTTTTATTAGATTAAATCATGTTTAAATGCTACTGAAACAATGTAAAGAACAGTTTATGTACAAAATACCTATTGCTTCATTATTTATAAATTTTTTTCACATGATCTGAGAGCTACATTTTTTATTGTATTTTTTTTAAAAGGAGAGAGAAAGCGCACACTCGCATGCATGGTTGCCAGATTGCATTGGCAACCCTGAGCATATTAAAAGCTTGTGGGTGTGCAATAGGTCCCAAAGCCAAATAAATGAAAGATCTAATAAAAAGTAGTTTGCCCTGGTCTGCAATTGAGGGTGCTCTAAGGTTCGTTTGAGGGTGCTTAGCATGAATGCTTTAAACTACAGTCCTAATCATGGTCTCTTTTAAAAGAAGACAATTAGGAGTTTTTTTGGTGAAGTGAAAGCAAGCAGCAATATAACTGAAATTAAAACAACATTATAGAAGCTTAAGTTTATTTTAAAGAAAATACACTGCAGTTAACTTGCACTAAACTTAAATAAAACAAGCAAAAACAGCTCACAAAAATACAGAAATTATTTGGGTGCACCAGCGCGAGTGACAGCTGATTAGTGGTGGAAAAAGTTTTTTTAACTTAAGTAAAAGTACTGCTACTGAAGAAATTATTCACTTGAGTACAAGTACTGAGAAATATTATAACTTGAGTAAATAAGTAGTTTGCCAAAAAACTATAAGTAATTATGCTACAAGTTACTTTATGAAAATTAATATAGTACATACGCTTCCATTTTTAGAACACAAAGACATTTTTGTTCTTGAAAGAAATTGATGCTTCCTTGCAACAAGTATGCATTCAATTCTTTAAAAATACTCCCAAAATCATTAATTGCAAATTATTATTATTGTTTAAATTATGATAAAAAAATATTTTAAGTGGTATTTATTCCATTTTTTTATTTACCCGTGATGGCAAACATATACTGTGTCACCTATTCCTCACAAAAGCATTCTAAAGTGCTAATTTGGAACTCAACAAAATGTTCTTATTATTAGAACAATTGAAAATGTTTGCACTACCATGCGGAAATCACAATACAGTGGGTTTTTTCCCCATTTGCTGAGGTATTGAGTTCTTACAAGTTGCTTTACACTTGCAAGTCAAATATTTGTTTTAAAAATAGGCAAAAAGAAATACATTTCTCCTAAAATGTTCACATTTACCATATAGTGTGCTGTTCAAAATTGTTCATAAATACATCTTTATAATATGTCAACATTATTAACCCTTTTTTGACTAGACTATATAGTATATGTGAACTAATTTAATCAAAGTAAAGTCAAACCCATGGGTGGGGTCAATGAGCATCAAATTACATGTGCATTGTGACAAACATTGTAACTTAAGTAAATTGTAGTATTTGGTTACATTATGATTTGTGATTTCTTATACCTTCTTTATATAACATCCGTTGCGCACTTTTGGCCTCTAGTGGGTGAGACATGGCAGGTAAGTACAGTGCATCACCGTGAGCGAGAGTGTTACCCACTAGGACAGTTTATTTTGAACAAGAGGGTCGAATGGTTACGGAATTTAACGCGGGAGTACAATACTGAAATGATGTGGATTGATAGAACCGGATGTCTGTGCGCATGATGGTGCAAGGAACCGGACGGCGGGGAACAAAAATTTATGTTCAATGAAAAGTCAAAAGAAGATTGCAATGTATGTAATTGTAACTATATCAGATAATAATAAAACAGGAACTCGTTGGGTGGACATTTTTTGCACCCATATTTTAAATTTGTCCCGAGACCCCATTAATTTCCGACACTATTGGCATTGTATCTTTCTAAGGTATTTAAAAAGTTTGTTTTAGAAATAAAGTAACATGTAAACAAGATATCCCCACCTGTCAAACTACATTGTGTTAATGTTTGATACAGTTAAAACATTGCCTGCCTTAAAAACAAGTGAAGTTTGATCAGTGGTCAAATGTGTTCAGACGGTTCCCTCATACCTGAATGAACCTTTCCAGAATAAAATTAAATATGCAGAAAATCACAGTATTACAGTTCTTGTATAGTGACAGGGCAGAAAGTCTTGGAGAAGCTAGAGAAGAGAGGACACTGGTAGCAGTTTTTGCAAGCTGCTGTGCTCATGATGTTGTGCCCTGTGGACTTCCGTCGTGCCGTGCGCAGCGCGTTTTAGTTTATAAACAGATTTAGCGCTTAGAACTTTCCGATTTCTTCTTTCCAAAAAACTTCCCAAAACTCAAATATATATATATATATATATATATATATATATATATATATATATATATATATATATATTTATTTATTTATTTTTACTTTGTAATTGTGGTGAAAAATAACAGTAGCGAAGTTGAATACTTCATTTCTGCATGCATCTTTCCTCATATACCAAGTACTTTAAATGAGGCACGTTAGTTATTTTTGCATTAAAAGTGCAGTTTTTTCACTCTCACATGGCTGCGAGCGCTGTCCTCTCCCTCCCTTTCTTTCACGTGCATGCGGAGACCAAGGGAGCGATATACCACGTGAAGATGGTTGAAGCGGAGTTTCTTGCTTGGTTTTTATGCGTAAAAATGATGGACAGCATTTTGAATAATGACAGATTAATCTCGCGGTCACACGCAAGATTCTGAAAACAATAGCCAGTCAAAAACAAATTTTCGAATCCATAAAATGCGCGATAACAGTAAACAGCATGTCAGCATCCTCGTCTAACTCAATCGTGATAAGCAATATCTCAAACATTAAAAAAATAAATAAAAAAAAACATGAAATGTTACTACCAATAACAGCCTCTTTGCACAGCATGAGGATGACGCGCACCAAACGTATTCTGCTTCTAAAGCAGGTGTGCTGGCTGCCGCATGGACAAGTGCTTGTGGGTTTATTTTTATTGGATCTTCAATAGTCATGAAAATTCTATAGCATCATAACTACGCACTGCAAGACTATAAAAATGGCATTCACTGTGGATGTTTTATAACGAGACCACCAAGCTGCTGTGTGGCTCTGCATCAATGTGTAAGTGTCAACCGCTAGAAATGTATCAAAGTATCATGTCTATCATGGTGTAAACGTTCCAGCGGTATCCTTCATGCGGTGGAGCCATTGAAGCGGGGCGTGATCCGAGTGGAGGATGAAGGCCCACCTCAGCAGGTAGTAGCAGAGGGTTAGGACCGCCCACTTGATGGCAAGGCACTCTTTCTCGATGGTGCTGTACTTGGTCTCTCTCAAAGAGAGCTTACGACTAATGTACAGCACGGGGCGCTCCACCCCCTCCACCTCCTGCGAGAGCATGTCCCCCAACCCCCTCTCTGATGCATCCGTCTGTTAAATAAAGAGAGAAGTTAGGAGCATGTAAAAGCGGCCCGCCACATAGTGCAGAATTTACTCTCGTGAAAGCCTGTTGGCATGCTTCCGTCCACTGGACCGGATCTGGTGCCCCCATTTTAGTGAGATCTGTCAAGGGGCTTGTGACAACAGAAAAATTAGGAACAAACTTTCTGTAATAGCCAGCCAGCCCCATGAACTGCCTTACCTCCTTTTTGGACTTGGAACATGGGCAGGCCGCTACCGCTGTTGTCTTATCAATTTGGGGACGTACCTGCCAACGACCCAAGTGGAAGCCCAGATACCTTACTTACACCCGCCCAATTGCGCAGGTTTGCCATGAGCCCCGCCCACCTCAGCGACCTCAGGAAAGCGCTCAGATGCTGCATATGCCTCTGCCAGTCATTATTGTATGTAATGATATCATCTAAATAGGCGGCGGCATACACAGCGTGTGGCTGGAGAATCTTATACATGAGGCGCTGGAACGTAGCGGGAGCCCCGAACAAACCGAACGGAAGAGTGATGAATTGGTGTAATCCGAACGGTGTGGAAAAGGCCATTTTTTCTTGGGATAATGGAGTTAAAGGGATCTGCCAATATCCATTAGTTAAATCCAGTGTCTATTAAAATTGAGCCGCACCCAACCGATCGAGCTGTTCGTAGATTCGGGGCACTGGGTATGCATCAAATTTAGACACCGCGTTGACTATCCGGTAATCAACACAGAACCAGACTGACCCGTCACTCTTAGGTACAAGAACGACCGGGCTGGCCCAATCGCTGTGCAATTCTTATATTACCCCTATCTCGAGCATTGCCTCTAATTCGTCCCGAATCACTTTTTTTCTTATGTTCGGGTAAGTGGTACAGCCGACTATGCACTACCACTCCCTGTGGGGTCTCGATATGGTGTTGTATGAGGTTAGTACGACCAGGAAGAGGAGAGAACACATCCACAAACTTGTTTTGCAATTTGGCCACCTCCGTGAGCTGGAACGGTGAGAGGTGGTCTCCACAAGGGACCAGGGTGAATGGGTCGGGTTTGAACTTCACCTCCGGACCGAGTTCCGCCCTCTCCAGAACTTCTGTCACCATGGACATGGGGACTGCCTCTCTCCATAATTTAAGAAGGTTGAGGTGGTAAATTTGACATGCTTCACCTCTATCCATTCACTTAACCTCATAATCGAGATCCCCGACTTGCCGTGTAACCTCAAAGGGTCCTCAACACTTGGCGAGTAATTGAGCTCGATGTGGGGACTTTGTCTCCTGGTGCAAATTCCCATAGCTGGGTACCCCTATTTTACAGTCGTCTTTGTGTCTCTTGAGCTTGGAGCAAATTTTGTTGTGACAACTGACCCAGTGTGTGTAGCTTTGCTCAAAGATCAAGGACATATTGAATTTCATTCTTGCTTTGGGAAGGTCCTTCCTCCCACGTCTCCTGTATAACGTCAAGCACCCCACGGGGCCGGTGTCCATACAGGAGCTCGAAGGGGGAAAACCCCGGGGAGGCTTGCAGGACCTCCCTGACTGCAAATAATAGGGATTCCAGCCATTTGCCCCAATTTCTTGCGTCCTCGTGCACAAACTTGCGAATCATATTTTTCAGGGTTCAATTAAATCGTTCCACCAACCCGTCAGTTTGTGGGTGATAAACGCAAGTGCGAATCAATTTAATCCCCAGAAATTCGTAAAGTTTGTATAGTGTTCATGACATAAACGTTGTGCCTTGGTCAGTGAGGATTTCTTTCAGAATCCCCACCTGGGAGATAATTTTGAAGAGTGCCTCCGCAACACTGCATGCTGAGATGTTGCGTAAAGGCACTGCTTCTGGATATCATGTTGCATAATCCACCAGGACTAATACAAAGCGGTATCCGCGTGCTGACCATTCTAATGACCCGACAAGGTCCATACCAATTCTTTCAAAGGAGGCCTCGATTAACGGTAACGGGCGCAATGGCGCTCTTGGGGTGGCCGGTGGATTCACCAACTGACATCTGCGTACATCCCCATGAATGTCCGGCCAGTAAAAGCAGGTCATTAGACAGTGCAGTGTTCGTTCTTGTCCTAAGTGACCCGCCATAGGATTGTGGTGAGCCACCTTGAAAAGTGTTTCCCAACGGCTCCTCGGGACTAATAACTAGGTTGTATTTTCATGGGTTTGAGTGTCCTGTGTTACTCGATACAACTGGTCCCTAATAATTGAAAAGTACAGATGTGAGGGCGACGTCAGGCTGGAGCTGCTGGCCATCGATTACTCTCACTTGGTCAAAGGCGTGCCTAAAGGTTTCGTCACACGACTGCTCTAGAGGGAAATCCCCCTCCGGGAACCCCCTAAGGATGGAAGATTCCCCTCCTGCATCATTCTGACGCTGACCAGATACGGATGGCCCCAGCTCTGCCTCCCCAGCCATCGCGTCACACACCGAGATTTTGGTTTGCAGGACCCATCCACACATAACTCTTTTAATAATCTCTTAAACCCCAACCAATTGGTTCCCAGAATCAGAGGATGGGTGAGGTGGGAGTTAACTGCAGCCTCCACTCTATGCTTTACTCCCCAAAATTGAATAACGGTAGTCACTACTGGATATCTGTGAACATCCCCATGCACACACCTCACCATCACCTTTTGTTTTGTACCCAAAATGAAACAAGCCGTGGTGGATCAAGGTTTGATTTCAGCCCGAATCCACCAGGGCTTGGTATGTACACCCCTTAATTTTTTACCAGTATATGGTACGTCCCTGCTTGATCGGGGACAGTCTGTGGCGTGTCATGTACCCAGATCCACGTCTCCGCCTCCCTTACTGGACACCGGCCTTGGACGTGTCTCAGTTCCCCGCAACTCCGGCAGACCAGCCCAGGCTTCCCAGCTGCACTTGTGGTGGTGGAGACATCAACTGGGAAGGACGACGGAGAGGGCTAGGGGAGGGGGCCGGCGTGTAGTGCAGCCCGCGAAGGCGGGGTGCCGGTTTGGGTGGCCCCACTCCCCATTTCCGGGGAGAAGGAAGAGAGAGAGAGAGAGAGAGAGATCTGGACTGCTCGCCAGCTTCCGGGTAGGCCACCATGTGGGCTTCGGACAGCTGGACGGCGTCATCCACCGATGTGGGGTGATGGCACTGGACCCATTCCGCGGTTCTTCTGGGCAGGCGAACGGTAAGCTGCTCCAGCACCATCAGCTTGATGACATCTTCCATGCTGGGGCCTTCTCTGGCTAGCACCCATCTTCAGCAGGCATCACGGAGCTGCTGGGCAAAGGCAAACGGGTGGCCGACTTCTCTCAGCGTGAGGGAGAAGAACCGCAGGCGGTTTTGTTCTGGGGTGCGGCCAACCCATTGCAGGACAGCGGTCTTCAGCTTCACGTAGTCCAGGCGGTCCTCAGGTGGTAGATTCGCCACGAGAGGCGGTGGCTGATTGCTTGAAGATGCCCACGAACGCCTCCAGTTCGTCCTGGGGGCCCATCTTGGAGAGTAGGATGTGTGGCTGTTTCGCTGCCTCCGGGGTCGCGGTGGAGGATCTGCCTGGAGCCAGCCAGCTCCAGAAGGCCTGCCGATCCTCGGCCTGGGCTTGGAGAAGCTCCTGGTAGTGTATAGCAATATAAGTTCCAAAAAAATCATTGTATTATAATCATAATTTAGCATTTCTCACCACCATCGATGATAGTGATCTCTCACGCACATGAGCAAACACATAACACGTGAGGAGAGAGAGCACGCATCCATGCCGGTGATATACTGTATGTGTAGACTTACAGTATAAGGGGCTTCAAGGTAAAAAGGTTGGGAACCACTGGTCTGGCGCAGATTTGCATAGAAAAAAAACAATAATAAAAAAAAAAATATAAAACAAAAAAAAAAACAGCATATACAGACACAGAACTGCTTCTTTGTGGTAGTTTGCAAATAAAATATATTAACATTTTAGAACTTTATTGAATAACCCATTAAGCATTATTGCATTATACAACACTTAATAGACAGTTAAACTGAAAATACATTAATGCAGTTATAAATGTCATGAAAGTTTGATTTGATAGATTTACAGTAAATGTTGATGAACTAGCCACTAATCTGTGGGTCTACCTTCAGTATATGTTTGTTAATTGCAAATGGAAAGGACTGATGTAGTTTGGTGCTGTCTGTAAGGTTAATAAAAAAAATTATCATTAGAAAAATGTTTATCAGGTGTCCTTTGTCATGTATCAAGAATCTTTTTGGCCCATTCTTAAAATCACTTGAATGCTCATTACATCGAAATTACGACTTCTGAACATGCAAGTATGAACTTCCCAGGAGGACCTGAACACAGTTTAAACCACGACATAACTGAAATAGTGTTTATATTGGCTGTGTTAAACATGTGGATTAGTCCTAATATGACTGAAAAAAGGGACCTGAGCCAGTTTTAGTGAACAGAACAGAGACATGTGGAGTGGGCACTTTTAATTTGGACCAATAAGCAACCACCCAGAACACTCTAGCAACTGCATAGCAATGCTAAAACACAGTTAAAACAACTTAACAACAGCATAGCAACAACCTGACAACCACCTAGACACCCTAGCAACTGCAGAGCAATGTGCTACAAACACAGAAAACACAGCAACAGCTTAGTAACAATCTGGCAACCACATACTGTAGAAAACAATCCGCTAAAACACACAGCAGATCACCATGACAGCTTCATATCATGCCTCAGCAACTTCCAGAATATCCTAGTAACCACATACTGTAGCATCAATGTGCTAAAAAGCAAAGAAAACACTTTAGCAACCACCCAGAACACCCTAGTTTTCCTTCTTGAAATGTCTATGTTAATGTATCACACGTAATGATTCCCATGTATTCATATATAGCCTAAACCTGAGCGCTATGTTAAATTCCTGACCTGAAGAGATGATTTCACGTTGGAGCTCATCTATCTGTCTCTTAAAGTGGACCACATTTATATCCACATCAGCGATTAAGGTAATTATGTGGTTAAGACTTTATTCCGAAAAAAGTTAAAATGCTCCATAAAGGTTTACATGCTCCATAGAGTATTCATCTATTTGGAATATTCCTGCTCATGTGAAACGAAAAACTGAAACGTGTGTCTTCTTCTTTAAACTGTGCTAAATTTGAGAATGTTAAGTGTTCTTGAGCTCTGGAAAGGCACTATATAAATTTAACATCATTGTATTATTATACTAAATAATGGTGTCCTATCATAAAAAATCCTGATAGACTTACGGGACTTTCACCTGTTTGTAGGTTATATCAATTTATTTGAATTGTTTTTAATGTTTGAATTTTTATTTGATATTCACTGCAAAATGTTTGCTTGACATTTCACATTTTGCTTGACACCTCCTGCCTCCAGAGTGATATTATACATGAACAGACAAACGAAAACACTGTTTCAGCAGATATTAATATCAGAAATACCAGGAGAAACCAGTTAACATATTCCACAGTTAATGTAGCCAACAAATTCAGCTTCATCTGTTAAGAACAAGTTATAATAATAATTATTATTATTATGAAAGGCGTTTACAAGGAATATTTTATAGAAACTATAAATGTAAGAATAACATAAAAAAAAAAAAAAAGTGTTTAGTTTAGACAAATTTCCGGCAAAGGCCCCACCCACATCCGAATACAGAGACAGATAATTTTGACATGAGCAGATACAGATAACAGCTTCGCTTCAAACCCCGACTAGTTTATAAAATAAATATTGTTGGACATTTTCATGAGCACTGGTAATTATTCATACACAATCGCACCTTGGTTAAATTTAAAAGGTAAAACGCATCTGATTAACTTTAATATGAACAGGTTTCCTGGAAAGGCAAGAGACTGATCACACATAACTTTCATAATGTTTAAGCCTAAACTTATCAAATTAATTAGTCAAAAACTCAGTTAAACTTACATGAGCAGTTTCTTGCTTTCCTAAGTGGAGACAAATGACAGAACACAAGTTATATGGTGCACGCTTTGCTTGTGATTTTTAACACAAATGATTCGCAAAACGAATCATTCAGAACGCTTTTTGAATCTTTGTGATCAGTTAAAAGGAATCAAATGCAAGATTCGACTTAGATGATTCTCACAAATCAGATATCATTATCGCTGATCTGCATGCAAAAGTAAAAAAAAAAAAAAAAAAAAAGGTGAAGTAAAAGTCCAAAGAAATATTTATACTCAAGTACAAATATTGAAAAACTGTACTTTAGTACAGTAATGAAGTATTTGTACTTGTTACTAAACACCTCTGACCAAAAATGATGACTAACCTTGACAGTTTGTGTAGTGCAATCAAATGCTGTCTAAAATGAGAATGCCCCTCCCCCTAACTGCACATGCAAATCATGGTTCATAGCTGTGATGTAACTTAAGCTTCCTGGCTTTTTTTCCTTTTTTTTTTTCCTTCTTCTTCCTTTTCTTCCCATTTGAGAAACCTCATTATTTCATTCTTGCAATTTTGTTTGGTGACACTAGTAGCATAGATATTAAACATTTCACCTTTAAGGCCAGAATCTCTGATAAAAGGAAGAGCACAATTCAAGGCCTCAAGCTTTGCAAAATAAACATGCACATTTATATTTAGAAATAATGTTATATTTCATTGGGAATAATTATTAATTTGGCACACAAATCAATCAGTAATATATTCAAAAACAGTAGGTGCAATTATCATCAAACAGACCTTATGAAGATTTAGCATTTAAAATGAAAATCCTGGAATCACACAAAGAGTCTCATTAAGGTCAAATTTAAGGCAAACTCAGTGTTTTATTACCCCTTTCCTGGAGCCTTTCCCCACTGGTTTTTCTGCCAGTTTGTCAAGTGAAAGCTCGGGCATTAGCAAAAGTGACCTAAATTAATTTGGCAAGAGGACGGGCAGATAGAACATGTTATTGTAAAGGCACAGTTTTGGCAGCCTAAAAAGACACATTTGAAGAACTGTTTTCCCATGGTTAATAAATATTTTTCACATTTTTTACTAGATTATTTCAATTTATCTTTGCTTGTGTTATGAATCCGAGACAAGGAATTTAACCCAGATGCAGTTTATTGCACAATTCATGAAGAAACAGAGAAAAACCACAGATTAAGGGGCCGTTTACATGACAACGTTTTCAACTAAAAACTTTATGCGTTTTGGCTGTTTTGGGGCCTGAAAACACAAACTTTTGAAAATGGGTTTCAAAGTGCAAGTTTTCGAAAACGATGCCGTTATCGTCTCTGTGTAAACATACAAAAATGATGACGTCATGCACACGCATATTACGGGTTCAGTCTATAGGCGTGCGTGCGAGTACTTCAAAACTACAATGGCGGACTACAGGACTGTGTTTGTGCTGCTCAAGATTGAGTTTATTGACACTTCTCCAGCAAAGTGTAGATTTACTACATCACTACTACAACCAGCGATCGCCATCTTCATTGTTTGTATTCACCGCTCTGTGGAAGAATGCTTATGTGCGCAGGCGCGTAGTGTTTCTTTACAAAGTGACGTCACCAACTACTGGCCTGGCATGCATAATACAGCGTTTTTAAGTCATTTTCGTGGATCCGTGTGAACGGGGATCGTTTTGACAACGTTGTTGTCTGTACGCGAAACTTTTCAAAAACGCAAAGGAAAAACTCTTCCGTTTTTAGTACATCGTTGTCCTATAAACGTACCCTAAATCAGGATTCTAGGTAACAAAGATAAACGATGACCAACTGGTAAATAACTCACGAAACTAGGATTCAAGAAAGAGCTGAACTTACTAGAAGCGGGTCCAAACGAGACTAGACAAAGACTGAGGGAAAGTGGTGAGACTTTATAGTGTCCTGGTTGACGGTTTGATGGGGAGCAGGTGGAAGTAATTAATAATCAGTAGAGTGAGAGGAGTTTGGAGGAGCAGAGGCTGACCAGGGCATGACAGCTTACCATTGAAATATACTCATTCATGCAAAGAATGGAGCTTCATAAAGTTCATAAAGAAATCTGAACCTGGTGTAATATCACCCTTAATCATATGTATGATGATGGTAATTGTCTGAAGCTGAATTTTACAAATAACTAGTTAACAATAATACATTTTCTCGCTAAAACTTTTAAGATATTAAACATATTGCCAACTCTCAGTAATCCTCCTGCGCAATGTGATCTATCATTCACTTTATTATAAAAATAATTTAGACATGGAAATAATTTTGGTGTAGACTGCTTGGATGCCACCATCATAAGAGCAAATTAATTCACAGGGGAGACAAGATGAAACAAGATGCACCTTAAAGAAACTAGAAAAACAACATCCCGGGGATCGCAAAACATAATGTTACTTACATAGAAAGTTACTTGCATACTTAAACAAGGTTGTTTTAAATGACGTAGCCTGACGTACACACCTTTACGTGTCGGCTGCCGTGACAGTTTATACAAGAAAATGAGAGTGCAGTAGAAATGATTGCAATTCCCAGCTTTGGATTTCATTACACATCTCATTTACATTTATGCTCTTAGCAGATGCTTTCTTACAAAGTGACATCTCTTCTTTAGAATAATGAATGAGGCAGTAATAAATTAATTGAATATACTGCAAGCTGGAGGAAACATGGTGTCTGATGAACAGACTTGCTTTACCTCAGTGGATCTTACTGTTATTTTTTCATGCTTAAGTCTGTTTTAGGTAAGATAATATCAAGACAAAAAAATCCAATGTCTATGTTATGACCACCAAGCTTATATACAGTATTTTAATCAGAATTTTGCTTAGAAGTGATGATTTTCAGATCATTTTATACTATCCCCCTTCAGCCATATTTATAACTGTTACAGTGTTAGCATCCATTGCAATCCAGTCTCAGGTATAAACAGGTTCCAAAATAATTTGACCCTGTTTACACCTGGTACTAAGATAAATACAGGTGTAAACAGGTTCCAAAATGTTTTGTGATCTGATCACTCAAACCATTCATAGGTAGTCAGAAATGCATGTCACGGCATTGCAACTTTTAGTGTAAACTTGATGTATGTAGTCACAAGATCAGAAATCTGAAATAATGTAAATAGGGACAAAAATAAAATCTGCAGAAAGAAATTATGGCTGGGAAAAATGGCTTGGAATGAGCCCTGGCAATTGCACAAACAAGAAATATCTCCATTGGCATGTGTCCTTGAGGGAAATTATATTTGTTAATAATATACAGTATACAAACCTTCCATACCCACAGTAATTGTGGAAGACAGGCTTGATGCTGCCATTTTATCTTAAACATCTGCAATCAATCTGAATCTGTGCTAATCCAAAACATCAGGGGTGTCAACTGAGGAGGTGGGGAGAGAGAGAAATAAAGTGTTGGGGAGGCAGACATTGCTCTGGGAGACAGTGTATTCAGCTCTGGGCTGTAGGGAGGGAATATATTGGATGAGTATGCCCGCCTAAGCCTCCCTGAGCAAATCTAAAATAAATTTAGCATGTGTTCAAGAATTCACTTGTAAGAAGTCTATGCTCACAGGGTGCAAGGAGCCTGCTCAGGTTAGATTTCCTTTGCTTTCTAGGACAAAACCTCAATGTGGTACGGAATCAATATCTTCTGGATCTGTGTCAGCATTGCTGTAAATAGGCATTAAAATGCAACATCATGGGGCAAAACACAGACAGTGAATCCCAATCCTTTAAAGATCCCACAAATAATCACTCAACACAGCTTAGCAGCTGATGGAACTTCGTGATTAAAATTTTGTGGCCCTATTTACAGATGGTTTTCCAATCCGTTCTCACACCAAATGCTTAAAATAATGTCACTGGGGCAAGAGAGACATCAGTAAGGTGCCCCTTAGAGTAATCAATAAAAATAAAAAAAAAGCATCAGAATTATTGGTGCTTAAGTTTCTCAAAATATCTTGATAATTTTGCTAGCAAAAATGTGCCCACACTTATAATTTCAAATGTTTATCCCTAAAGAAAGCTGTATCATTTATTGATTACGCATTTAATTATTCACATTTAATCAATGGTTCCTGTATATGAAAAAGTATTTTCATTTTAAGTTTTTTATTGTTTCTTTTTATAGTGTTTAATGTTGAAATCAAAAGCTTGTTAAATGTGTGAAAGTGTTGAGGATTATTTTTTGTTTGTTTTTTTTGTTTTTGTTTTTTTTTTGCCATCTTTAATCAAAGACACTTTCTGTTTTCACTTTTAAGCCACCTAAAAAGAAAACCAGAAAGCAACAGATTATTTACAGAACTAATATATATTTTTGAGTTTAATTCGAAAATCATACCCCAACATATCATGCCGTGATGACAAATTTATACCTCAACAATTTCATGACAATAAAAATACTGATGCACTTAGCATCAGTATCTTGACGGCAAAGGCTTCTTGTTGAAAGCAATGGGCTTACCGGCCATGTCACTTTAAAGGGATAGTTCACCCAAAAATGAAAATTCTGTCATCAATTACTCGCTTTAATGTTGTTCGAAGCCCATCCAAGACAATAAATTCTCCTCCCTGCCCACTAGGTGGCAATATGCATGAAGAATGTGAATCACCAAAAACAAAAGAAGAATCTGAAAGTGAAAGTGGAGATTTATTGTAAAACGTACTTAAATATTGATCTGTTTCTCACCCACACTTATCATATCGCTTCTGAAGACATGGATTTAACCACTGGAGTTGTTGCTTTTATGCTTTTATGCTACCTTTATGTTAGCATGTTACTTTTATGCTACCTTGGCATGAGGGAGAGTAAATGATGAGAGATTTTCCATTTTTGAGTGAACTGTCCCTTTAAAGATGCTAAAGGGCAACTCTGGTGTCTACACACAGCGCTTTTCCACCATCGGTCCAAATGGTTCTAAACACGGTGAGTAATGTTTCCTTTAACAGTTTCACTTGAACACGGTGAGTAATGGTACGATACCAAACTGTTCCCAGCCAGGAATTTTCAGCACATTTAGCTAACTGCAATCAGGACTGAGAACCGTACTTGAACCGACTGCATGCCACTGCGAATGTGATTGCTGTTGTACTAACAAATAGACAGAAAGAAGCTAACCTGATCAGAATTCAGTCTCACTGTATGAAATATGGGTCTAGCTTGGAGCAATGAGTGTGTGTGATGCTTTAGCAGTGCAAACACATAGAAGACCACCACTGTGGCTCACAGCTCTCTGGGGGGGTCGATTGGCTGCCTTAAGCCATCTGAGCATTCCCACCTCCAGCCTATGATTTCATCACCATCATCACTCTATTGCCACCCCTCCCTCTGCACCCCCAGCCTGTACCATCATTTCTCAATGTCTGTCTCACCCCCAATCTATCTTTGATTACTGACATGTGATGTCTCATCCAGAATAGAGATTTCTCCGCTGAGCTGCCATTCAAGTGTCGCTTGTTGTACACACACAAACTCATCTCTCACAGCCCTCAGCTGTGGAACAAGCATCTGCTATCATAGACAGTCAAGCCATGTTAATGTAAGCACAGAGTGTCTTGTTCAATAGCAGTGGTGGAAATTGTTGAGGAAAAGATTGTTTAACTTCCAGCGTCTTTCTTGTCTCTGTGCTTCTTCAAAAAAATGACCTAATAGTCTAAATGTATACATTTTTCCTTCACAGATATACTAAGAATAACAACTTAACTTCTAAAGATAATACTTGGGGAGATGACATGAAATAGTTGTTGAAGGTCCAAAGATTGGAAATGACCTGCAGTGTGACATGTCATACTCCAAGGCTATTTTAAACAGCATTTTGCTAATTCTTTTATAATTGTGATGCATGCAGCTTTTATGACCTGAGAGACTAGATGAAATATTTGCATTAAAAATTCATTTGGACCATTTAAAATAAACTAGTGAAGACAATTAAAAATGGTGAGAGCTTACAAGAAATGGTCACAGGACATGAGAAATAAACTTTGCCTTATATATTCATATACAGTAAAATGTTGATTAGAAAAGTTGAGTCAACTTCCCTCTTACAGTTACTGGACAGTACATATAAAGTATGCCTTACAATAATGAGAGTTTTATTGTCTCCATTTTGAACACTCAAATATTAAAAAATAACCAACCTGGTTTCTCTATCATTTCTCTATACGTGCTGATCTAAGAAGAATGGGCAGACCTAATGCAGGATGACAGAAATAGTTTAAGGGTATCTAGAACAGGACATATTTGTCTTTTCAATTCAGGCTACCGACTTTGAGTTGAATAGGAACTGGAGAAATATCGTTCACAAATGCAAGGGGACAAAAAACACTGTTTGTTACACTTCTAACTCTCCTAAACTCCCTTCTGCTTCTCTGGTCTATTTTTGACTCTTTTGTTTTGTGACAGCATTTCAGACTTTTTTTTTCTTTTTTTTTCTGGAAATATTGTGTCACCTTGTCATCAATGAGTGAAACTAGAGATGGCCTCAGGCTATACGCTGTTACAATTTGTTTGTGCAGAGAAACAGTCTAACAGCATGTGAATTTCATCATTATGATCTGAAAACAAAGAAGATTATGTTCCTTTTATAGCCTTGTGCCATATAGAAGGAGCTAATCAAGACCTAATCAAACTTTCAGTATACTAATTGCTATTAACCATACAATCAAAAGTAAAACTATTCATTTTTTCTCAAGTATACATAGCCAAAAAAAAAAAAAAGCAGAAAAGGTAACATAAATTGCTATCCTTTATGCAGATTAAAGGAATGTTCCAGGTCCACTACAAGTTAAGATCAGTCAGCAGCATTTGTAGTATAATGTTAATTACCACAAAAAAACAAAATCTTTCCTCATTTATATATATATATATATATATATATATATATATATATATATATATATATATATATATATATATATATACATATAAATCGCAGTTACAGTGAGGCACTAATGGAAGTGAATGGAGCCAGCCCATAAACATTACACATACATATTATATATATATATATATATATATATATATATATACGCTGTTTCAAAAATATATCAAATATATCCACAAGATAAAAATATTATGTCTGTTAACATGATTTTAGTATGATAGAATTGCTTACTAATCTTATCAGTGTAAAGTTACAGTATATGCAATATTACAACTTCATTGTCATGACAACGTAACGCCAGTAAACCCTGTAATCTGGTAAACACAGTAGTGCTGGTAAATCCCTGATTTTATCACACAAAAATTATATAAACCCATATAACATTAACGTCTTGTGACTATGCTTTTGAAACAGTGTGTATTTAATGTTTATGGACTGACCCCATTCACTTGCATTGTAAGTGCTTTACTGTAATAAATGAGGTGTCAACATCATTCAACAAATTATTTAGTGAGCTTAACTTTTGAACCTGGAGCAAAGTTTAAAATTTTGTAGTAAACAGCATGTTTTACAAAAAGTAACATAGCAAGGATCCTCGCTGGGTTTTGAACTTTAGATGGACATTCTAGCTCTCAAAACATTACATACAAGATAGGACCAATGTGATGTCTCTCCCAAGTGAAGGTCAGGGGCCGTACTGTAGAAACGTCCAAACTCAAGCATCCTATCTTTTGTTTAATAAACATGACAATTTCAGTTATAATTTCATTCACTTGCAGATCTTAACTTAAGTCTTAGGGAGTTTCTGTAATGCGGCCACAGAACTGAATTCCCAAATTCCTTGCAAAGTTCTCCAGAATAATAGGACCGATTCCAAATCCCTGAAATGGCAATACAATTTTTTGTACAGA
Organism: Myxocyprinus asiaticus; assembly: GCF_019703515.2. Lineage (NCBI taxonomy): Eukaryota > Metazoa > Chordata > Actinopteri > Cypriniformes > Catostomidae > Myxocyprinus > Myxocyprinus asiaticus. The sequence continues at coordinate 12,577,670 of NC_059385.1, read as the reverse complement.
CCTGTTGAGTTATTTCCTTTAAAATCAACCAAATTTCATAAACTTCCCAGACTGAAATTTTTTGATTGTGTTAATACTAGGTAAACATAAATGATGATGAAAGACAAAACATTAAATTTCAGAGATCAATATTTACTGAGTAATCCATTATTATGTGGAGGGGGGTGACTATGGGTGAAAATGTCTATATGATTTGGAGCAAAACTGCAGGTAAAAAAAATAACCTTAGAAAGGTGGCAGCATCATTCTTTTTTTATATACAGTGATAGGTAAGCATATTACTCAAATCAGTTGTATTTAGCGCTCCTTGTTGCTTTATATGCCAATAGTGCATCTCCAAAAATGGAAGAAAAATATTTTTTGTTTGTTTTTACAAAGTTGGAGTGCTCCAGAAGTATTAAAAATATCTTGATATAATTTTAGATTCTGATCTAGAGCAAACTTTTCTTTTGGTATCTTCACTTAAGGCCCTATATGGTAAAATCCCATAAATATGGGGCTGTAATGTGGCTTTATGTGTAAACTGTTATCTTGTGTCTTGTGATATGAAGCTAGTTTTTCTTGTCCAACTAAACAAAGGTCTAAAGTACAACTAATGTTGAAACTAGAAATGTAACTTTCTTTTATGTTTTATAGATAATGTAAGTTTAATACCTCTGGAGTTACAAGCACTCACTTTGGAAAAAAAAAAAAAACATCACCAAAGAGTGTTTTTTCCCCCCATTTTTGGACTGATATCACTGGCATATATTGCAATGAGGGTCACTGAAGTCAACTGATTTTAGTAATAGGTCTACCTATCTCTGACGCTGCCAGCTTTCATATCCCGCCCCTCGTAATTTTGCTTCAAATCATAGGCCAAAATTGTCATTTTGACCCCCCTCAGCAAAAAGAAATTATTACTCCATAAATATTGATCCATTGTGTTTATTATTGGCTTTCATCATCATTTATGTATGTTCACCAGTAAAGAAATTATCGAAAACTACATTTTGAACCTGGGGCCTCTTGTTGAGCTGACAGGGAATGACCCATAAAAACATGGGCCTATATGTTTATTTGTAGAATAAGTGCAAGATTTTTAACAAAATAGCTTTAGGATATAAAATAAATCAAACGGGCTAATTGTTTAATTACAGAGTTTGTAATTTAAAAAGCTTCAGCAGACAAGAAAACTGTCTTAATGACTCTTAATGAACAAGAAGCTGAACAACACAATCAAATCATTGTTCTTCACTTTCTAAACCTAAATCTCAAATACATTACATAATTTGGGAATATAAGATAAATGGAAAATACATTTTTAAACTTGTTACAGGTATTTGAAAGTTCTGTATAATGGGAGTAGTGCTGCCTGCTGACAGAGAGACGAATGAGGCCTTTGAATGGAGCTGTAATGACATTTTCTGCTTGCTTAGTTTGCTCCCTATTGGCAAGAGTTCATCATGGCCACCCGGTGGGGAAGCTGTCATCCAATTTAGAAGAACATCAGGAGTAGAAAAATTATTTTATAAGAACATGTGCCAAAAATTATTGAGTTTAACAAATCAAGCTGTGGATGTGTAAATGTCCCAAACAATATTATAGAAGAGAGCATTTGGATATGTCACTGGTAGACAAAAGTCATCCTGGGTGTTTCTATATCAGACAGATACATAAGTTGCTGTCTAAATAAATGGAAACTCGTAACTTTAGGCAGTGAATTTATATATCCATCTACACAGACATCTAAACCTGTTTTGAGCCAGTTTAATTTAAATTTCTTATGCTTTATGTACTACTTCAGAATTGTACTCCTCTTTGTAAAGGAATTGCCTTAAAGCTTTTTTTTTTTAGTATAAACCATGTTTTATAACAAGAAATTGGTCTTATTATGAATGCTATGAGCCGCAATAAAAAATAATACAAATGTTCCTGATATGTTGGAATCGAGGCTTGTTTTTTTCCCAGGTAAAAAAGAGCTAACAATATGCAAACTGCAGATTTATGAATGCCACGGGGATGTTTTTTAAACACAAACAACAGATTTAGAAAGCTTTATTTTTGTCTGAGAAGCTAGTGAATTAGTCTACTAAAAATATAGTAAACTACAGATCCCTCAAGATTTTCCTGAATTTGCATATAACCGTCATCAAAGGTTTGTTTTTTCCATTGAGTTCGGCACCTCTGCAAGCTAATATTAAAAATAGGTCACCATTTTATTAAAGTCGTCACATGACTGACAGACTGATTAGTACTTACGGTTCAGGCATGTATAACAAATCATAGTAGCAAAATACAACATTTTAATAATAGTAGCATGATCATGTCATTATTTCTGATTACTAAGGCACAAATGTAGAATGTGAAGCCAATTTTTTGGACATGTAAAACAGGAGTCTGTCTTCTTGAGAAGAGAGATGCCATAACCTTCAGCCTCTGAAAAAGAAAGTAAACTGAGACTACTGATAGACAAAGTTACCAAATGTACTTCAAGCATCTGTAAATGTGCATGATGAAATACATTTTTTACTGGAAACCTCCCAAACTCACACCACTACTTAGTCTGATCTCATGAAAAGTATGTGACTGTGGCGACATTTTTGTAAAATATTACATGGTTCCTTACATGCATCGCCAAGGTGAAATTCTATTGTGTGGTGCTAAATTCTAGTTTAATTTTCTCCCAAAAAGATGAGGTTGTTAAATTTAATGCTCTATCAAGTGTTAAACCAAGAAAACCTACCTCCCTACCCTTAACCTTGAACCTAAACGTAACCTTAACAGATAGTGTCATAAAAAGCAAATGTGACATGAAAAATGCAATAGCTGAAACCATCACAACATTTTATGATGCTTCTATGACACTTTCGACTCATATGTCAACTTCTGTTCTCTTCAGGAATCATACCCTAGTTGCATCTCAAGTGCAACGCTCTATTAGTTGTGCTATCGTGCAATTTGATCAAATTTAAACAAGCTTATAACTAAAGTTGGTAACGTAATGCAATCATTAACATTTATTTTCTTACAAGTCATGCGCTAGAGTAAAAGTGTTTTAGATAAAGAGTAAAAAGTGTTTAGATAAAGTGTAATAAGATAGCATTTATGAGGAACAGAGCGAAAAGTAAGTGTTTATGAACTGATAATCTGACGTTTAATAAAAAGCATTGTTGTAGTAGCTTCACTAGGAAAGTTGTAGTCCATTTCACCATGAAAGTGCTGCGATACACAGAGCAAGCCATGTAAAAATAATTTTCCCCAAAAAATAGGTATGGTTACATGATTCTATGAGACCAGGTTGCCACTATATGAGTCAATGCTGTTGTGTTGGGTGGGTCAGGATGCTCAGAACAAACCATTTTTGGTTATGAGAAAGTAGGCCTACTGTATTTTTAGGGAGGAATTAGGGAGGTCAGCAGGGGGTGCTCACACTGCGGTCTGTTTGGGTGCTAATGCCCCAGTATAGTGATGGAGACACTATACTGTAAAAAGGCACTGTCCTTCGGATGAGGCGTTAAACCGAGGTCCTGACTCTCTGTGGTCATTAAAAATCCCAGGGCACTTCTCGTAATGAGTAGGGGTGTAACCTCAGTGTCCTGGCCAAATTCCCCCATTGGCCCTTATCGATCATGGCCTCCTAATAATCCCCATCCATTAATTGGCTCTATAACTCTATTCTCTCCTCTCCACCAATAGCTGGTGTGTGGTGAGCGTACTGGCACACTATGGCTGCCGTTGCATCATCCAGGTGGATGCTGCATGCTGGTGGTGGTTGAGGAGAGTCCCTTGTTCACTGTGTAAAGCGCTTTGAGTGTAGTGTCAGAAAAGCGCTATATAAATGTAACGTTCATCGATAAATCTACACACTTTAGCTTTAACTTAAGCCAAGATTTTGACTTGTAGACTAGTTATACAACTATTCAGAAACAATAGATCAGCTTCCTTCTTTTATACTTACATAAATCAATGTCTTCTTGGCTAAAAGTGTGGCCAAATACGGCTGCTGTTCCAGTTTGTGTAAAATACCCTGACTCCCAGCAGGGCTTCTGTTCAACATTGTTATTTATTGTTGTTAGGTGATTAAGAAAATATGATACTATAACATTCACACCAATACATTTTCTGAAATGAAGTGGGGATGAAAAGAGGTAGGAGGAGAGAGACAGATTAAGAGAGAAAGTGCACAAGAAGCATGGGAAATCGTACAGCCATTGCAAGTTGGAAAACAAAATTGCATTCTTGGATGTTGTTCGCTCAGTCCCTGCACAGCTGGTTGAATCAGATGCAGTTTTTTTTTTTCTTTGTGGCACACTTCCTCTTATATGCATAATTCACAAATAAATTTGTTCAGCTGTGCAGTCCCTCCAGTTCAGGTCACTATCAGCTCTGACTCTCGCCAGATGAGCTTGGTAACATGCCGCACATGCTCACTGACACCAGAGCACACCAACCGCCTGTCCAAATCAGAGCTACAGATGAGTCAAGATGAACGCTTTGAGCAATTCGGCTGAAAGCAAACGCTTAGATCAACTTTGCAGTGCCACTCTAAACTCAGTTTTTTTGTGAATATAATCTGTATACATTTTTAAGGATTCTTGGGTAGAGGGAGAAGAGAAAGACGGTACACATGTGACAAACTAAATTTCTCAGAAGTTTTCTCTGGCAAAGTATCTGTAAAGTATCTGCAAATCTAAGTTGGCACAAAGACATATTAAGAGAGATGCGTTCTGGGCTCGTCAAATCAGCGTTTTTCTTGTATACTATCAAAAACATGTTCACGTAAACTGAAACTACTTCATATAGATTACCTTTATGCTGCCTTTATGTCCTTTTAGGAGCTTGGAAGTACTGTTCCCCATTGACTTGCATTGTCTGGATATATTGACATCATATATTTGATATTTTCAAATATCTTTGTTTGTGTTGAGCATAAGAAAGAAAGTAATACGAGTCTGAGATGGCATAATTGTGAATAAATGATAAGAGAATTATAATTTTTTGGTAAAGTATTCTTTTAAGATCTTATGTAATTTTGCTTCTCAAGTAAATGCATCTTGTTTTAATGATGTTTAGATATTTTTACCAGAAAACAAGACAAACCAATACTGAAAATATTTTTTGCATTAATTGATTCTTTGTCTATCCTTTCTAAAACTAACACTGAAATTAAAATATATTCAAATGAAACAAAAATGTGCCTATGAAATACCAGACTGATCTCACTGTAAATCTGGAAGCAGTAGCAGTAACTTTTCTTGAGTTAAATACAGTCTGTGCTTATCAAAATTCGAAACACTGTCCCCAGTGGCGTGAAGTGTTTTTGAATCAAATGCCCTCAGAGTGGCGCCAAAAGCAAATTGTAAAGCGAGTTGATTTTAGCTGTAAATGATGTGAATCAGTCAACAGGAAAGCATATTTTATAGTATATACCTCTAAACCCCAGCCCTAAACCTAACCGTCAGTGGAGTAAAAATTTAATTTTAGAGGGAAAAGGGAACCTCCAAATCGCGCTTGTTACTGATTATGTGAACGCGATTACTTCCTGGTTTCAATGTGGGAATAGAAGTCAGTAGCACCACAGGACAAGATAAACATGTTTTAATTGATGCAAAGATGTATGATGGGACATGGCACTTGACAGTAACTCGCCGTAATGGGGTCTATGTCAGGTACTCGAATATTCTGTAGCAACATGCCGACTTCCTGTGTGATCATGTTGGAAATACAGTAAAAACTAAACTGTAACTAAAATAAAAACATTTGCTGAAACTAACTAAAACTAATCTGAAATTAAAAGTACATCTCCAAAATTTAGTTTTTAAATAAAAACTAAGTAAAAAACTTAAAACTATAATAACCTTGCATTCAATGGCACACCAGCATGAATAAATGTGACGTTGCGCTTTCAGGTTGGGTGGATATAATCAGCGGTGTCTAACCTAATAATTAATTACACAATAGGCAAAACCTGAAGTGCAGTGTGATTACACTGAATGTCACTTTGGATAAAGGGGGGCTCAAATAACTGTGTGTTCCTTGAAAGCAGTATGAATAGTAAGAAGGACACACACATGAGACTTCACACTCCCCCACCCCAATAATAACCAGCATTACTAATAGATTTGTGTAGACAAACTCCAACTGTGAAAAATCCAATGTACCATAACTAACTTGCTCTGCAGTTACAGCCCCATTTTGCCACTGGGGAGGATTGCCATTGACTCACTAAAGAAAATAATGAAAAGAGTGACATAATCTAGAGAAAGAAGTTTTTAAAACATGTCTGAAAATAACCTACATCCTTAATCAAAGTCAAATAGTGTTTTATAATGACTTTCTATGTGAACTTTTCCACAATTCATGTTTCGATGTGCTGTAGATTTTCATTTTTGGGTTAACTATATCAATAAATGAGAAAATATACAGTAAATGCTCTATCAAGGCAAATGTTAAAATAGCATGATGTATAATTTGTAGTTTAGTTTTAGCCTGCATTGATTTTTGCTTTCAGGACTCATACAACAGTGCTGATTCTTTTGGAAATTGCAAAACTGTTGGGCTTCTTTATATAGTCTCATTTTAAGGTTATTCTACCTCATTAAAGAAACTGGACTTTTTACTAACCTGAGACTTTAAATGCTAAATGAATTTGCAAACTGAGTTTAAGTGTAGTTTGGCTTATATTAACATACCTCTCAATTGGAAAGGCCAGGAATGTGTTACTACCATAGATGAGCTATTGATTTATATTAATGCCAGTACTTTTGGGAATGAACCATAAAACAACCAATTACTCATTAAAAATGTTACATTTCTAACAAGTGGCCATAACAAATGTTTTTGTAAAACATGAGGACCATAATTTATGGACAGTCTTGCAAGCCAAAAGGTTTCCAGGGTGAAAGCATAAATTCAAGAGGCATTTGCACATTTAATTATAAACAAGAAAGCCTGCTTCTGACGTAATGTTTTACTCTGCGTGCGATCCAAATAGATGTGTAAAGCGCGCACCGGACACAGTGACGACAGGGCTGGGTCTGCCTCCTCTTGGGGCAGCGCTTGCAGGTTCACCACCTAGTCCCTGAAGGGGTGGTGGGAACCTTGGGCACATAGCCCAGTCAGGGTCTCAGGATCATGTGAGAGTAACCTGGACCGAACTCCAGGTATGTTTCGCTGACAGAGAACGCTTGCAGGTCACCTACTCTTGATGGAAGTGAGCGCAGTCAGGAGGGCAGTCTTCAAGGAGAGTGCCTTAAGCTCGGCTGACTGCAAAGGCTCAAAGGGGGCTCTCTGTAGACCCTGAAGAACTACAGAGGTCCGATGAGGGAACGAGGCGTGGCCTGGAGGGATTCAGCCTCCTGGCGCCTCTTAGGAACCTGATGATCAGGTCATGCTTCCCTAAGGACTTACCGTCGACTGCGTCATGGTGTGCTGCTATGGCAGGAACATACACCTTCAAGGTGGAAGGGGACAGCCTCCCTTCCAACCTCTCTTGCAGGAAGGAAAGCACTGATCCAACTGCACATCTCTGGGGGTCTTCCCGATGGGAAGAACACCACTTAGCGAACAGACGCCACTTAAAGGCATACGGGCGCCTCATAGAGGGAGCCCTAGCCTGAGTGATCGTGTCTACCATCGCAGGTGGGAGACAGCTTAGGTCTTCCACGTCCCATCCAGGGGCCAGACATGGAGATTCCAGAGGTCTAGGCACGGGTGCCAGATGGTGCCCCTTCCCTGAGAAAGAAGGTCCTTCCTCAGGGGAATTTGCCAGGGGGGAGCTGTCGCGAGGAGCGTGAGGTCCGAGCACCACGTCTGGGCGGGCCAGTAGGGTGCTACCAGGACAACCTGCTCCTCGTCCTCCCTGACCTTGCACAGGGTCTGTACAAGCAGGCTCACTGGGGGAAACGCATATTTGCGAATGTCAGGGGGCCAGCTGTGTGCCAGCGCGTCTATGCCAAGGGAGGCCTCGGTCAGGGCGTACCAGAGCGGGCAGTGGGGAGGATTCTTGGGAGGCGAACAGGTGCACCTGTGCCAGTCGAATCGACTCCAAATCAGCTGGACCACCTGAAGGTGGAGTCTCCACTCTCCCCTGAGGGTAACCTGTTGTGACAGCGCATCCGCCGTAGTGTTGAGGTTGCCCGGGATGTGAGTGGCTTGCAGTGATTGAAGTGCTGCTGACTCCAGAGGAGGAGACGGTGGGCGAGTTGTGACATACAACGAGAGCGCAAACCACCTTGGCGGTTGACATATGCTACCGTTGTCGTGTTGTCTGTCTGAACTAACACGTTCTTGCCCTGGATAAACGGCCGAAACCTCCGCTGGGCGAGTAAAATTGCCAACAACTTGAGGCAGTTGATGTGCCAATGCAGTCGCGGACCCGTCCAGAGGCCGGCGGCTGCGTGCCCTTTGCAAACGGCGCCCCAGCCCATTTTGGAGGCATCTGTCATGACCACGACGTGCCTGGGGACCAGTTCTAGAGGAACACCTGCCCGTAGGCGGTGTGTCCCGTGGTGCCATGGCCGTCTCGGGACTCAAGTCTGGAGCCAGTGCTGAAGCGGCCTCATATGCATCAACCCGAGCGGGGTGGCCACCGCCGTGGATGCCACATGCCCTAGGAGCCTCTGAAAAATTTTCAGTGGAACCGCTGTTCCCTGTTTGAACACCTTCAAACAGGCCAGCACAGACTGGGCACGCTCGTTCATAAGGCGCGCCGTCAAGGAGACTGAGTCCAACTCCAAACCGAGAAAAGAGATGCTCTGAACCAGGAGGATCATGCTCTTTTCCCAGTTGACCCGAAGCCCTAGTCGGCTGAGGTGTGAGAGCACCAGGTCCCTGTGTGCGCACAACATGTCTCGAGAGTGAGCTAGGATTAGCCAGTCGTCGAGATAGTTGAGAATACGAATGCCCACCTCCCTTAACGGGGCAAGGGCAGCCTCTGCGACCTTCGTAAAGACACGAGGAGACAGGGACAGGCCGAAAGGGAGGACTTTGTACTGATACACCTGACCCTCGAATGCAAACCACAGGAAGGGTCTGTGTCGAGGAAGGATCGAGGCGTGGAAGTACGCATCCTTCAGGTCTACCGCTGCGAACCAATCTTGATGCCGGACGCTCGCCAGAATGCGTTTTTGCGTCAGCATCTTGAACGGGAGTCTGTGTAAAGCCTAGTTCAGAACTCACAGGTCCAAGATTGGCCTCAACCCACCACCTTTTTTCGGTACGATGAAGTAGGGGCTGAAAAACCCCTTCTTCATCTCGGCTGGAGGGACAGGTTCTATTACGCCCTTCCATAGGAGGGTAGCAATCTCCGTGCAAGGTAGCAGCATTTTCGTCTTTCACCAAGGTGAAGTGGACACCACTGAACCTGGGCGGATGCCCGGCGAAGTGAATCGCGCAGCCGAGTCGGACCAGCCCTCATGACGGATTGGAAAGCGCAAGCCATGCGTCCAAGTTCCGTGCAAGGGGGACCAAAGGGACAACGTCATCGGATGTACCGGCAGGTGGGGCCTCGCGGCGGGGTGGAGCTCGAGGTGCCGCACCACATCGTGGCCGTGTTGTGTCTAAGGACATCGAAGCACTTACCTGGCTCCTTGTGACCACCCCCGGAACAGCCTGGGACGGGGGAGGAAGAGGCCTGTCCTCATGACCCGTGGAGACTGTCACATCGGGGGCAGATTTGTGGTGGGGTGGCAGACCGCCGGTGGAGCACCAATCCTGCCAAATAGAGTGGTGGACAGCGGTCGTGATGACGGCCGTACACACCGAATATGTGACACAGGGAACAAGGAAACTGCTCTTGCTGAGCTCTTGAGTACTGCAGCCACTTGGGCATGCAGCGCAATTAAATGCAAAAGGTAACAAAAAGATGGAGATCTGCTTACCAGCTCCAGAGCAGCGGGTTTCATTGTCCCTGGGTCGCCCATCTCAAGGGCGCTTTGAAGCCTTTCACGGGTTCTGGGCGGCTGCGAGACGGGTGACGTCTGCTTCCTGCGATGGGCTCCACGCCGGGGCCGGGCCGAAGGGGCGGGCTGCGGCGGAGCTGGTGCAGTCACCACAGGGGGATGCCCTTGGCGATGAGTAGACGGGGTGCGGGAACTTGAGCCGCGCCGGGGCAGGATATGCCGGCTAGCAACCATCTACTGCTCTACCATCGAGAACTGCTGGGCAAAGTCCTCGACGGTGTCGCAGAATAGGCCCACCTGGGAAATGGGGGCAGCAAGGAATCGTGTCTTGTCAGCCTCACCCATCTCGACCAGGTTGAGCCAAAGGTGGCGCTCCTGGACCACTAGTGTGGCCATCGTCCGCCCGAGAGACGGCGCCATGACCTCCGTCGCTCGGAGAGCGAGGTCGGTCACCGAGCGCAGTTCCTGCATCAATCCCGGGGCGGAACTACCCTCATGCAATTCCTTTAGCGCCTTGGCGGACTTGCAGGAGAGCCATGGCGTGCAGGGTGGAGGCGGCTTGTCCAGCAGCACCGTAGGCCTTGGCTGTCAGAGACGACGTAAATCTACAGGCCTTGGATGGGTGCTTTGGGCACCCGCGCCAGGTGGTGGCGCTCTGCAGGCATAGGTGCACCGCTAGCGCCTTTATCCACTGGGGGATTGCCGAATAGCCCTTGGCCGCCCCACCATCAAGGGTAGTGAGGGCGGGGAAGCTGAAAAGATCGGGACCGGGCAGTAAAAAGTGCCTCCCGCGACCTTGTCAGCTCTTCATGCACTTCCGGGAAGAAAGGAAGGGGGGCGGGGCATGTGCCTTTGAGCGGCGCCGCGAGCCCAGGAACCAATCACCGAGCCATGAGGGTTCAGGGAAGAGCAGTGAAATCCACTCTAACCGACGCTTGCGGCTGCCCGGGAAAGCATGTCAACATCTCCGCGTCAGCCTGTGACTGGGCAATCGACTCCGAAGGGAGGAGCCCAGCTGAGGCTTCCGACTGGACGAGCCCGCTCTCAGATGCTGCGCTCGAGAGCTCATCACTTTCGCGGGCTCCGAATAAGAGGTCGAACTCGTCGTGAGACGAGCCGGCGGACTCACCCGGAAGCCCGATCGGGGCAGACGAGCGTGCTGGGGAATGGGAGGTCCGCGGGGGATACCCGGCAGAGGTGGTCCCACTGTGGTCCCCAAATCACCCCCAGTGCTAGCCGCGCTGGCCTCATACCCGTGGGTAAAAGGACCGAGGCGGGAGCCTCTGGGGTGGCTCGCTTTCTTACGAAGGCAAGCCGCGACCGCAGCGTTGCCATGGACATATTCTTGCAATGAGAACATGACCATCCACGAACGCTGTCTCCGCGTGAGCAGTGCCCAGACACGAAAGACAGTGATCATGACCGTTAGAAGGCGAGAGATAACGAGCACAACCAGGATTAACACACAATCGGAAAAGCATCTTTAAAAAGACGCGTCTTTAAAAAGACGTTCCATGTGTGCGCTCTTTTAGAGAAATAAATACTCTTTTAGAGGGGAAAAATGCTCTTTCAGAAAATATACTCTCTAGTTTTTCTGCCGAAGTGCCCAGGGGCGTTCTCTGCAGTGCACCAGTGCAGAGGGGGGAGAAGCCGCTGAAATGCACCGTCAGATCCAGCAGAGGTGAATGAACAGTAGTATTCAGCTCAATGAGCATGATCGTTCGGCTCCGAAGAGAAAATCTGAATGAGTGGTTGCATACCAGCTCCTTTTATACCCGTATGTCCGGGGGAGTGGCATGCAAATACCACTCGCCAATTTTCATTGGCCTTTTATCAAAGACCAGAGGTGTCTCGGGCTCCCAAGAGTGACCCCTAGTGTCACTACATCGACACCAACGTCGAGTGAGTGACAGATAGGGAACTAGTTAAATTATTGGTATACAAATCTAATAGTAATCTAGTTACAGTTAGTTTCTAACACCAATAAAATAATAGTACTCTGAGGTAACTTGAGAGTTCTTCACGTGGCAGAGGTTAGCTTCAAAACAATATTCAAACAAAAACAAACAGGAGTACTTATTATAATATAACAAGATTTATTATAATCAAGCAGTAGTGAACACAGCCAATACTATCTGAATATAATCAAAAAAATAAAATCAAGGAAATCCTAAACTAACAGTGGAGCTATATGCTAGTGTGTGTGTGTGTGTGTGTGTCCAGATGTGGTAACAAAGGAATCAAAATGGAGGATCAGGTTCAAAATGGAGGGTTAAATCCAAAATGGAGCTGATACCACGTGCGGGTGGAAATGAGCGGACACACAAAGGAACTGATGAAACAGGCGAGAGAATTTGGTTCACTAACCAGTGAACACAGCAATACTATCCGAATATAATCCAAAAAATAAAATCAAGGAAATCCTAAACAAACAGTGGAGCTATATGCTAGTGTGTGTGTGTGTGTGTGTGTGTGTGTGTGTGTGTGTGTGTGTGTGTGTGTGTGTGTCCAGGTGTGGTAACAAAGGAATCAAAATGGAGGATCAGGTTCAAAATGGAGGGTTAAATCCAAAATGGAGCTGATACCACGTGCGGGTGGAAATGAGCGGACACACAAAGGAACTGATGAAACAGGCGAGAGAATTTGGTTCACTAACCAGTGAACACAGCAATACTATCCGAATATAATCCAAAAAATAAAATCAAGGAAATCCTAAACAAACAGTGGAGCTATATGCTAGTGTGTGTGTGTGTGCGTGTGTGTCCAGGTGTAGTAACAAAGGAATCAAAATGGAGGATCAGGTTCCAAATGGAGGGTTAAATCCAAAATGGAGCTGATACCACATGCAGGTGGAAATGAGTGGACACACAAAGGAAATGACGAAACAGGTGGGAGAATTTGGTTCACCAGCCTGAGTCGAACACAAACCATGGCGCCGCTCAATCAATGAATATCAGTGAGAGAGAGAATGAGAGCGAGAGAGAGAGGAAAAGTGCATGCAGTTTAGTTAAGGGTAACCGCTCGTAACAGCAGGACTGAATTACTAGTTCAAATCACTCAACAAAACAAACGTAACCCCAAAAGAAACTAAAACAAATCTCCCAACTCGAAGCAGCGAGCAGAGTTTAACATACAAATATACTCAAAACATCAGCATTTAGAATCAAAAATACGATTTAGTTTCACAAGAAAAATCACAGTTTCTAAACTAAATCTGCCCAGATATCAAGCCTTACTTGGGAAATCCTGTGTGATTTCAGTAGGGTTGTCCGTTGGAATTCCTGTTGCATTGAGTGGTCAGGAGAAATGGTCTGGATGGTCCCTTGTCTTACGCTCGTCAGCGAAAAGACGCGTCTCTGCTTTATTCTTCGGATCCAGCGATGGAGAAGAATGCAGAAAGTAGTCAACGTTGAATGAAAAAGAGGGAAAAGGGAAACTGGTCGCCTTTCCGTTTTTCAAAATAAATTCACTGTTGCTTTACAGTGAAACTGAACAGGTTGATATAAGTATACTATAAGACTTGAACAAAGCTAAGTTAATCTTACTCTACCGTGGCCAGATGGTGAGGTTAGAAAAACGTGGTCTCTTTGTTCTTAGTCCAAAACGGAGGGAAAACTCCTTCAGTACGTGCACAGTACAGATGTCCCTTAACAGCCAGGCAGAGCTTAGCACAGAGAGGCCGAACTTCATCTGTCCGCTGGTTTTATTGACAAGATGACATCATCGGCCGTAGGCCGCTCGACCAATGGCATTTGAGACTGAGTCCATGGGTGGGACTTCGCATCCAGTTGTGAATTTGTGAAGGATCCTGGGAAACTGAGTTCAATGTCTCTCCTTTGATCATAGAACAAAAGGCCATGCGGTCTCTGCTGCCATTTTAAGTGGGCCAAGGCCCTACACCTGTTTTCCTCTATTTTCTCCCCAAAAAGAGTGGAATTTTTTAACCAACTGGGAGCCATAAGTGTCTACGTCGGGGGGTGTCCCTCCCAAGGGGAAGACACCGTGGAGACCTTACCCTGCCCAAAAAGTGTGTGTGTGTGTGGGGGGGGGGGGTATTTTGAGTGGAATACGTCACATGGTCTTACCGGGTCTTGTCGGAAGTATGTCATGTGGAGAGGTCCCATGGTAGGTCCTACCCTAAGGGGGAGATGGGGCCTCTGCCCAAGGAAGATGCAGTTTACCGACAGGGAAACAATTTTGCGGAAGATATCACATGGGGTTGCCTTCGGGGAACCAGCATATGTGGAGCACCTACCTCAGTACATGGGCTCATTAGCGCACGTACTGGGCAAGCAGCGAGTTTCTCTGCTAACTCAACTGCCACAGGGCTAAGGAGGAAAGTCATCCAGGGATCACAGTCTGTCAACACGACTGGGAGTCAAGAACGCACGTCTTAAGGTACACCCGGCCAGCTGTCCCAGAACTTACCTGCTCGTGCCTACCAATACACGGGATGAGACCGGCTCAACCCAGAGATTGTAGAACCTCGCAAAGGTGTTGGATGCTGCCCAGCCCGCTGCTCTACAGATGTCTGCTGGCCAGGGCCCAGGAGGCCACCACACTCCTGGTAGAGTGGGCTCGTAACCCCACAGGGGGTGGCATGTCCTGAGCCTGATATGCCATCACGATGGCATCAATGACCCAGTGGGCGATCCTCTGTTTGGAGACAGCGCTTCCTTTCCGCTGTCCATCAAAGCAAACAAAGAGTTGCTCTAAGCTTCTAAAGCTCTGTGTGTGATCCAAATATCTGCATAAAGCTTGCACCGGATACAGCAACACCAAGGCTGGGTCTGCCTCCTCCTGGGGCAGCGCTTGCAGGTTCACCACCTGATCCCTAAAAGGGGTCATGGGAACCTTGGGCACATAACCCGGTCAGGGTCTCAGGATCACGTGAGAGTAACCCGGACTGAACTCCAAACATGATTCGCTGACAGAGAACACCTGCAGGTCCCCTACTCTCTTGATGGAAGTGAGCACAGTCAGGAGGGCAGTCTTCAAAGAGAGAAGGACTACAGAGAGGTCATGCTTTCCCAAGTACTTACCATCTACTATATCGTGATGAGCCGAAATAGTGGCTACATACACCTTCAAGGTGGAGGGGGACAGCCGCCCCTCCAGCCTCTCCTGCAGGAAGGAAAGCACCGATCCGACTGCACATCTCTGGGGATCTTCGCGTCGGGAAGAACACCACTTAGCGAACAGACACCACTCCAAGGCATACAGAACCCCTGCCCATAGAAATGCAAGGTCAGTCCAAGGACTGAAGAGGCAGTGACAGATCGGTGTGATGGTCACGCGATGTGTCTCGTGGCGCCATGCCCATCTCTGGACTCGAGTCTGAAGCCAGTGCTGAAGCGGTCTCATATGCATCAACCTGAGCGGTGTGGCCGCCGCTGAGGATGCCATATGCCCCAGGAGCCTCTGAAAAATTTTCAGTGGTACCGCTGTCCTCCGTCTGAATGCCTTCAGAGGTGTTCATGAGGAGCGCTGTCATTGAAACTGAGTCCAACTCCAAACCGAGAAAAGAGAGCCTCTGAACCTGGGAGAGATTGCTCTTTACCCAGTTGACCCAAAGCCCCAGTCGGCTGAGGTGCCGGAGCACGAGGTCCCTGTGTGCACAGCAACTCTTGAGAGTGAGCTAGGATTAGCCAGTCGTCGAAATAGTTGAGGATGCGGACGCCCACTTCCCTTAGCGGGGCAAGGGCTGCCTCTGCGACCTTCATGAAGATGCGAGGGGACAAGGTCAGGCTGAAGGGGAGGACCTTGTACTGGTACGCCTGGCCTTCGAAGGCAAACTGCAGGAAGGGTCTGTGTCGAGGTAAGACTGAGACGTGGATGTATGTGTCCTTCAGGTCTACCGCCGCAAACCAATCTTGATGCCGGACACTCGCTAGAATGCGTTTTTGCGTCAGCGTCCCGTTGACGCGTTTTTGCGTCAACGGGAGTCTGTGCAAAGCCCGGTTCAGTACTCGCAGGTCCAGGATTGGTCGCAACCCACCGCCTTTCTTCGGTACGATGAAGTAAGGGCTGTCAAACCCTTTCTTCATCTCGGCTGGAGGGACAGTCTCTATTGCGCCCTTGCGCAGAAGGGTAGCGATCTCCGCACGCAAGGTAGCGGCGTTCTCGCCCTTCACCGAGGTGAAGCGGACACCGCTGAACCTGGGCGGGCGCCTGGCGAACTGAATCGTGTAGCTGAGTCAGATGGTCCGGGTCAGCCATCGCGACGGGTTGGAAAGCACGAGCCACGCACCCAAACTCCGGGACGAGGGGGAGTAAGGGAATGATCATGTCGGACGTACCGGCGGGTGGGGCCTCGTGGCGGGGCAGAGTTCGAGGTAACACGTCGAGGGGACTCAAGCCCCATGGCTGTGCTGAGTCCAGGGACATCGAAGCACTTACCTGGCTCCTGCTGCCCACCATAAGATTGGCCAAGGAGGGGGGAGGATGAATCTCGTCTCCGTAGTCCACTGGAACCAATCTCATGTGGGCATGTTTGTGCCACAGCTAGGCACACAGGGGCGGGGGGTCCGCCGCTGGAGGGCCATACCTGCAAAAATGGGATGGTGGACGGTGGTTGTGACGACGGCTGTATGCACCAGACGTGTGACCCAGGAAACGAGAAAACCACTCTTTTGTTGAACTTTTGGGTACCACAGCCGCTTGGGCATGCGGCAGAAAATGAAACAAAGGATTCTCCTCCCGGCCCTCCACCGGGGGATGGAGTGGTCTGCTCATCAGCTCCAGAGAAGCAGGTCTCCTCGCCCCTGGGTTGCCCATCTCAAGCCTTCCTCGGGTTCTTAGCGGCCGGCTGTGAGACGGTGGTGTCTGCTTCCTGCATTGGGCTCCATGCTGGTGCCGGGCCACGGGGGCAGGCTGCGGTGGAGCCGGTGTTGTTGCTGCAGGAGGACGCCCTTGGCGACAATCAGACGGGGTGTGGGGTCTTGAGCCGCGCCGGGGCAGGATGTGATGTATGGCCTCCGTCTGCTTCTTCACCACCGAGAACTGCTGGGCAAAGTCATCGAAGGTGTCGCCGAACAGGCCAACCTGGGAGATGGGGGCGTCAAGGAACCGTGCCTTGTCAGTCTCTCACATCTCAACCAAGTTGAGCCAAAGGTGGTGCTCCTGGACACCCGGGTGGACATCGCCTGCCCGAGAGACTGTGCTGTGACCTTCGAGGAGCGAGGTCGGTCACCGAGCGCAGTTCCTGCATCAATCCCGGGTCAGAACTACCCTCGTGCAGTTCTTTTAGCACCTTGGCTTGGTGTACTTGCAGGAGAGAGATGGCGTGCAGGTGGAGGCGGCTTGTCCAGCAGCACCGTAGGCCCTAGCCATCAGGGATGATGTAAACCTACAGGTCCTGGACAGGAGCTTTGGGCGCCCATGCCAGGTGGTGGCGCTCTGCGTCACAAGTGCACCGCGAGCGCCTTATCCACCTGGGGGATCACCAGATGAATGCAGCATGTTATCAGAAAATACTGGCAGACAATTTGCATTCTTCTGCATGAAAGCTGCACATGGGACGCTCTTGGACTTTCCAGCAGGACATTGACCCTAAGCACAAGGCCAAGTTGACCCTCCAGTGGTTACAGCAGAAAAAGGTAAGGTTCTGGAGTGGCCATCACAGTCTCCTGACCTTAATATCATCGAACCACTCTGGGGAGATCTCAAACGTGCTGTTCATGCAAGACGACCAAAGACTTTTCATGACCTGGAGGCATTTTGCCAAGACAAATGGGCAGATATACCACCTGCAAGAATTTGAGGCCTCATAGACAACTATTACAAAAGACTGCACGCTGTCATTGATGCTAAAGGGTGCAATACACAGTATTAATAACTAAGGATATGCAGACATTTGAACAGGGGTCATTTCATTTTTTTCTTTGTTGCCATGTTTTGTTTTATGATTGTGCCATTCTGTTATAACCTACAGTTGAATATGAATCCCATAAGAAATAAAAGAAATGTGTTTTGCCTGCTCACTCATATTTTCTTTAAAAATTGTACATATATTACCAATTCTCCAAGGGTATGCAAACTTTTGAGCACAGTACTGTATGTTCTGGTGACAGCCCTGACTAGAGTACAGAAATATTTCAAGATTAAGTCTGTGAAATTGCACTGTACTTTTCATTTCATCCAAAGTCACACTGCACTGCAAGGCAAAGTCTTCCACTTATCTTATAAAGACAGCTCTTAATTAGATAAATAGAGCAACAAGTAAATGTTCTTGCCATGTAGGCTACTGGTTGGATTTGTTGGTGATATCGTTAAAAGCAAGTGGAAGATATCCAAAATAGCATGCTGCTCCCATATATATATATATATATATATATATATATATATATATATATATATATATATATATGTGTGTGTGTATATATATGTATGTATTGTATTGTATATTGTATATTGTTACATCCCTGGACATATTTAAGTGTATTCTTTTATTTGTTTGTTTTCACTGTTCATTTGTTTAATTACATATGTGGTTGTATGGCCTAAGGAGTAAGGAGAAGGAAACAGGATAAAACCCAAACAGATCTTCACTGCCATTGAGCATTCATTTTCCCTTTCCAGATGGTTGTCCTAGTAGTTTGTCTAAATATTGTTGTTGTTGTTGTTGTTGTTATTGTTGTTGTTGTAAGTTACTGTGTTGAAAGTAACTGTTGTTGAAGTTGACCTCAGTCATTTAAATATTGTTAACCACTCTTGAGTTTTTGTTGTAAATATTGTAAATAGTAAACTACTACAGAAGTGTAAGGAGGTGGGTGCCATTTTGTTTAAACTTGTCTTTTCTCTTGTTTTTGGCCAGTGAGGGAGTTAGTATAAGTTTATGTTGTTTGTTTTGTTTTTCTTTTCACAGAGTAGTCAGATTTTACTCCCCATTAGGCAGAGGGTTTATTCTTGTTATTTTGGCCTTTGTCCCCTCCTGAAGCCTTTTAAACTTCCATTTTCTGTTTTGATTCAATTCTACTTTTTGATGAGTTTTAAATTTGACTGATCCTTGAGTGCTGGGATGGGAGAAGGGAACCCCAAAACCTTTTTGCTACTCCTCTCCAACCCTAGACTGGAGAGGGGCGTAACAATTGGGGGCTCGTCCACCTGCTCGTTTGCCTACTGGCATAACAATTGGGTGCTCATCTGCCTAGAATCACCCTCTTCCCTGGTGAGTTGTTACATTTCTTTTTTGGCTGTTTTATTTTGTGTGGGGAGGAATTTGGCATAGAGCATAGACTATGGAGTCTGATATTGAATCTTTCCTCAATAATCCGACCACAGATAAATTAGATAAATTCCGGGAAAAAAAAGATTTGCTGCAAATTGCTGAATTTTTAAAAGTTTTTGTTCAATCTATGGCTACGAAGCAAATAATTAAATTAGAATTGTTTACAAAATTGGAGTTAGAAATTGTCAGAAAAGCCACAATCAGTTACTGAGGCTGCTAAAGGTGAGGCTTTGGAGGGTGGCAAGAGTGAAGAAAAGGGTCCGGCTGTCAGTCGCATGCTAATTTATTTGCTTTTGAGCAAATTTCTGCGAAATTGAATTGGCCAAAAGATATGTGGGCATTAATGTTACAGAGTAGCCTTGTTGGCAAAGCGCAGGAGGTGTGTTCTGCCCTGCCTATTGAAGATTGCCTTGATTATGACATTGTTAAAGCTGCTGTTCTCAGAGTCTGAGCTGGTCCCTGAGGCCTAAAGACAAAAATATTGTGGTCACAGTAAAACAGCCAAGCAGACGTTTGATGTGTCACTTGTGACAAGAGAGCTTTATTAGAGAAGTGGCGTGCTGCTTCCAAAACAACAGCATTCAAACAACTTCTAGAACTGGTCAAAACCTGCTTGCTTGTTAGTCTAATCATGCATTTGAATGAACAAAAAGTAGCCTCTCTTTCTGCTGATGCTGTGTTGGCAGATGAATATCCTTATGCATAAGACTGTGTTCTTTCCCGCTGCGCATCAGAGTCAGCGCATATGTTTTCCCGCGAGGCAAAAAACCTCTTGTGTTTAATTGTTCGCCTAAAAGTGAGCACCATCCAATGCTACGCAAAGTGGAGTCTAAACGCTCTGAGGATAAACGTGTTTGTTTTTACTGCCTTATTCCCAGTCACTTTATCTCTGACTGCAAAGGCATGGAAACACAAAATGCCACCCCTAAAACTGTTTTCAGATTGTTTTCATAATCGTTTATTCTTGAGAATAACATGGCCCTTTCAAGTAAGACGGGATGGGAACTGATGTATTAATTTGTGGCAGTGAACTGGGCTTTGTCAAGGTTCCAATCTATACAGTGTACTTAAACTCCGACCTGGTCTCTGGGCCAGTAGAGGTGGGTGTACGTTCAAACTGCTGGTGAAGGGAATGAGCCTCATCCTTGGAAATGATCTAGCAGGTGGCTGAGTATTTTCTTACCCAATTGTTGCTGAATCTCCTGTATGTGAGACGGATATGTCCAGGTGTTTCCCCTCTGCATTCCCGGCATGCATAGTTACGCGCTCCCAAGTGCACAAATATGAAGATGTGATTGACCTATCTGATTCTTTTCTCACTTTCTCAGCTTGGACTATTTATAGACAGCAGTGTTGTAGAAGCTGACATTGGTTCTACTGTTAAAGGAGACCCATCTCTGAAAGTTGGCAGAGAGCAGCTTGGTGCTGTGCAAAAGTTTGATCCCTCCTTATTTCTCTGTGTTGAGGCTGCTGTGGAGACTGTGGAATGCATAATCCAAAAGGATCAGGGCACAAATTTTACCTCCAATTTGTTCACGCAGGTATTAAAGGGAATATCTGTAACTCGCCAGATGTCTAATGCTTATCATCTCCAATCTCTAGGAGCTTTGGATCGGTTCCATCAGATGCTTAAGTCTATGCTGCACACTTACTGTGTAGAAACTGGGAAAGACTGGGCTGATAGCCTTCCTTTGCTCCTATTTGCAATCAGAGAAACTGTTCAGGAGTCCTTGGGTTTCAGTCCTGCCGCATTTGTCTTTGGTCATAATGTTAGGGGCCCGCTGAAACTATTAAGTGAACAGCTTCTTACTGTAGACTTGGCACTCACTCCTGTATCAGAGTATGTGAACTCTTTCCACGATCATCTGTGTCATGTCTTTGAGGAAGCGAAGGCAAACCTGGCAACCTCGCAAGCTCTGATGAAGACCCAGTCTGACTGCAAAAGTGTTGAATGCTCATTTCAACCTGGTGAATCTATGTTAGTTCTACTCTCATTGCCTGGTACTGTACTTCAGTCTAAATTTACATGACCGTATGTTGTTTTAAAGAAACTGAGTGACACAAATTATGTAATTCGCATCCCTGGTCATAGGAGGAAATCACATATCTGTCATGTTCATATGCTGAAGGCTTATCACTCGAGATGTGTCCACTCTTGCTAAGCCTGTCACTGTTGCTGTGCTACCATCTCCCTCCCTAGAGGATGATGAATTTGTTGTAAAGGATCTTCCTGTTTCTTGTGGGCATCTACAGAATTGAGTCACATCTGAGTCATCAGATCAAAAGAATTACATTATAATGCTGATTAAATGTCCCCCCACTCTCTTTTCCGACATTCCAACTAGAACTAATGCAATCTGTCATGACATTGATGTTGGTGAATCCCTTCCAATAAAACAAAACCTGTACAGAGTCCATCCAAAAAAAAAAAAAAAACGTGAGATCATGAGAACTGAAGTTGAGTACATGTTGCAGAACAAACTTGCTGTTCCCAATCAGAACACTTGGAGTTCGCCCTGTTTGTTGGTCCCAAAGTCTGACTCCACCTTTCGTTTCTGCACTGACTATCGCCGAGTTAATGCAGTTACCAAACCTGACTCATTCCCACTTCCACGCATGGAAGACTGCATTGACAGGGTTGGCCCAGCAAAATTTGTAACAAAGCTAGACCTCCTAAAAGGCTACTGGCAAGTCCCCCTTACCCCTCAAATATCTGCTTTTGTTACACCTGATGATTTCTTGCAGTAATTTGTAATGGCCTTTGGTATACGTAACGCCCCCACTACCTTTCAGCACCAAGGAGTTTTCCTCGTTTATTCTGGTGAGTGTTTACATCGCGCCAAACGTGTGTTTGAATGCTGCGCTGCAACAGCTGGCTGATCAAATCACAGACATGGAACAACAATACCCGGACTCAGTTATTATTATTCTTGGGGATTTTAACAAAGCAAACCTCACACGTGAACTGCCCAAATACAAACAGCACATTACATGCCCAACCAGAAAGATAAATACATTGGATCACTGCTACACAACAATAAAGGATGCATATCGCTCTGTCCCTAGAGCAGCTTTGGGACTCTCTGATCACTGTCTGGTTCATCTTCTTCCAAACTACAGACAGAAACTAAAATCTGCTAAGCCTGTAGTAAGGACTGTAAAGAGATGGATCAATGAAGCAGAGCTGGAACTACAAACCTGCTTTGACTGCACTGATTGGAGTGTTTTTGAGGCTGCAGACACCAATCTGGACAAGCTCACAGATACTGTTACATCATATATCAGTTTCTGTGAGGATATGTGCATCCCTACTAGGACTTAATTAACATTTAACAACGACAAACCATGGTTTGCAGTGGAACTCAGGCAGCTTTGTCAGGCCAAAGAGGATGCTTACAGGGGTAGGTATAAAGTCTTGTGCAATCAGGCAAGGAACACACTGAATAAGGAAATCAGAGTGGCTAAAAGAAGATACTCTGAGAAGCTGAAAAACAAGTTTTCAGCTAACGACCCTGCATCAGTGTGGAGTGGCATGAAACAACTTACTAACTACAGGA